>NC_037675.1:3479814-3493848 GCF_003255815.1 Theropithecus gelada
CCCCGCTTTTTTTTTTTTTTTTTTTTTTTTTTTGGGTGGTGGTGGGGTATTTTTTATAGAAATGAGTTCTCACCATGTTGCCCAGGCTTGTCTCCAACTCCTGGGCTCATACCATCCTCCCACCTCAGCCTCCCAAAGAGTGCTGGGATTACAGGTGTGAGCCACCATACTCAGCTATATATTTTATTTCTGTAAGTTCTATTTCATCCATTTTCTTTTCAGGTCCTCCTCATCATTCCTGGTGGTCTTACTGGTTGCTCAATTTTATGAGTCCATCTTTCTTCTATATTAGGTTTCACATGTAACTATTTTCTCACCATTCTAATATTTGAAGTCTGTGTTCTGTATCTGATAATTCCAAAACCTACAGTCTTTGGGAAACATATTATTCATTGTTTCTGACAATTCTCAAATATGTTGGGTTGAGACTACTTGAATACTATGATTTGACTGAATTCATAGTTGCCTGCTTTTAATCTTCGGGAATCCTACAGGCTTAAGTTAGAGATGCTTTCCTACAAAAAATATCTGTGTCTGCTTCTGATGAGAGCTGTGGATACAACTAACATGAGACAACTTTACCACCATGCATAATCCTGACATGATCTTGGATTCTCTTAGAGAATCTCAGGATTACACAAGGTTCTCAAATTTGGCTCCCCAACCTTGCTCATTTATACACAGAAGACTAGACTGCTTAGTACAGGTGTTGACTCACTTCCTGCTACCCTGGAAAAAACAAAACAGATCCCTCATTGGAATGTGATCACAGACTAGGAAATTCTGAAGGTGAATAGCTGGAGGCTGTGGGCAGCAGGGAAAGACCATAGAAATAGGTCAGAAGCTGCCTAAAGGCCGTGTGCTGCAGCATTTCACTATTTAGTTCAACTACCATTCCCTCCATAAGAGTGTGAGTGGAAGCTTCTTAGAACACCATGTTGCCTTTAAACAAAATCATATTTTTGCTAAAAAGTCATGGTCATGGTAAAAAGAAAACCTCTGGCTTTGGAAGGCTTTCTCTGTAATGTCCTAGAATTAAGGTTACAGCCTGCATTTCATGTTAACTAAACAGAAAACCAGCCTGACCAACATCTTTCTGCCCCATGGCTTGCTCTCAGCTCCTCTTGGTAGGGCCTAGGGCAGTCAGGCTGTCTCATTCCAATCCTTGCTCTGCCACCTGTGACCTTGGACAAGTTACCTGCCTTCAGTTGCCTCATCCATAAAATGCAGATATTAATAATACCCTCTTTTTAAGTTATTAAGAGGATTGAAAGAGCTAGTGAAAAGTAAAAAATAAAAAGACTTGGTAAGCATAGGCACAGAGGGGAAAAAAAGTAAAAATAAATAAATAAAAAGACTAGTGTCTAGCACATAAAAGTTCATCAGGAATTAATTCTATAACATGAACTTTGCAAAACTTCAAAGTACATATAACTTTTACTAGGGTATACATACCAATAATAAATTTACAACTGTAGACATGTTTGTCTACAGTAAATATAACAAAGACTAAACAGATACTAAATCATTAAGTGATTATTAGTCAGTATCTTTAATTTTCTTATACTTCTATATTTTCTATAGATCATCTTTGTAACAAAAAGAAAACAAACCAAATGAAAATGAAATGAATTCTCTCAGAAAGAATTAAGACAGGAAGTAGGCTCACAAACTAATATAAAATGTATCTTACGGTTTATGTAAAATTCTTAATAGAAGTACCTTCTTTGCTCCAAGCTGCACTTTGGCTTTGCCTTTGACCCAGGTGGCATTTATTTGCATGATGACTGATTCTATGGAGTAGGCACTGCTTCAGCCCTACAGGAAGAACAAAACATCTCTAGAACACAGCAGCATTCCTGATTCCCACTTGAGAAGCCCTAACAAAATGGCATATAACTTAACAGCAGCAGACCAGTGTTACAAAGTCTGGAGTCAAGGGGAAACAGTAAAATTGGAACATTTCCAGAATCTCACAAAAAACAACAAACTGATGTTCTAAGTGCCCAACATGAGCAAATTAGAACCTTAAATGAAGGTCACTCTTAATGCCTATCCTAGCATAGATTCAGCACCAAGTACAATGTCATTTTACTGGTTTACCTTTTTGATTTTATTTATTTATTTATTTATTTTGAGACGGAGTCTCACTCAGTTGCCCAGGCTGGAGTGCAGTGGTACCATCTCAGCTCACTGCAAGCTCTGTCTCCCGGGTTCATGCCACTCTCCTGCCTCAGCCTTCCAAGTACGGGGGGCTGCCTAAAAGTGGTTGACTCTACTACTGGGACTACAGGAGTTTGCCATCACGCCCAGCTAATTTTTTTTCTATTTTTTTAGTAGAGACGCAGTTTCACCGTGTTAGCCAGGATGGTCTCGATCTCCTGACCTCGTGATCCATCCACCTTGGCCTCCCAAAGTGCTGGGATACCTTTTTCATTCTTGAAAGTAGGAGCTATGAAGAAAAAACAACAGCAACAACAAAAAACCCACTAAAATGTCTTTAAGAGAACCTTCTACTTACCATCTAACTTACATAATCAAAACACTCTATTGCGTGTGAAAATTGAGTATTATAAGAAAATAATCACCTGTTTTGTGAGAGGTTCCATACATAATGCTCCTTCACCCAATATATACCTTAAAAAGAAAAAAGGAAACATATAAAATTATCTTGAGAGTTATTCCTGCTTAAACAATTTCTATGTGCCATTATTAAGAAAGTACGCACAAAGTAAAGATAAGAAGAGAATATGCAAGCATGAACATACTTGTTAAGGATATAGGACTATGGATAATTTAAAAATTCTAATGGTATTACTCTCATGTAATTGCTCTGAAATTCTAGTTAATTGTTTGAAATGGCTCCTAGAACAGAATACTTTGAAATTTTGATGATGTCAAAAACTAAGAACTTGGCCCAAAATAATCCAAAGAATAAGGGCAGAAGAACCCGTTTCCTTCAATGATATTTGAGTATTCTTTACGACGGAAACTTTCTCTCCCATCCTGTGATGGCCAAGGGTTTTTCCTCTGACAATGGCACTGACCTTACCCTATCCAAAATATGAACATCTGCATGGTTTCATGGTTCAAATTATTTTTATCCATTCTGTTGTGAGAATCAAATGGTTCACAGCATGTGGCTCCTCTGTGGGACTCCTCAAGTCCTTTCTAAGCCTGAAGACTGTTCTCTGAACCAAAGACAACTTCTGGGGATGTACCAAATCTCCCATTAGAAAATTATTGGCCAGGCGTGGTGGCTCAAGCCTGTAATCCCAGCACTTTGGGAGGCCGAGACGGGTGGATCACAAGGTCAGGAGACCAAGACCATCCTGGCTAACACGGTGAAACCCCGTTTCTACTAAAAAGTACAAAAAACTAGCCGGGTGAGGTGGCGGGCGCCTGTAGTCCCAGCTACTTGGGAGGCTGAGGCAGAAGAATGGCGTGAACCCGGGAGGCGGAGTTTGCAGTGAGCTGAGATTGTGCCACTGCACTGTAGCCTGGGCGACAGAGCGAGACTCTGTCTCAAAAAAAAAAAAAAGAAAAGAAAAGAAAATTATTTAGATCAAGATGTTTTAACCTTTTAACTCTTTCTCAAACAAAATCATTTCGTTTCTCCCTTAATGTTATTTTAAATTTCAAAATACACAGATAGCATGCCTAAAATAAAATCAAAGGAATGATAGTTTTAGAACAAAAACTGTGGTAATTTTGAAAACACAAAAGCTAAGACACTGATTGGATCTACGTGGACACCAAGTCCACCACAAACTGTTCTCTCCTCTGGGGCTCTGGCCACACCTTTCCCTTGCCTAAGATTCCTTTTGCTTCCTACCCTTCCAAATGCTGTATTTCCCCCAAGAAGACTTGCCAAGACCACTCTAGCCTGCACATCTTCCATTTCAGCTAACCAAAGGCATCCTTGCATTGACTAAACCAAATTGTTTTGCAGAGAAGGCATCTAAAAACTTCTACTGTAGACCATTCAGCTTAATAATTGTTATCATGACATTATTCAATAACAAAATGAGGGAAAGAAGTCCTCTTTAACTCCTTTGCCCTGGAGAATCCAAGCAAGTGGCTTTCCCACTTGCTTTGACCAAACCCTGGGACCTTTCAAAGTGAAAGTTTAATGGAAAGGAAAGAAAATCTAAAAGAAAAACTCTCCAAAAAACTAAACTCAGGTAAAGAATCATGGGATTAAAAATTTTTATTCTTTGTGTATTTGATTTCTGAAACATAGAAATGGATCTCTCACTCCTTAAATCTGCCACTGGGCTAAGAGGATATTGCACATAATGTGTACTCATTGATTTAACAGAATTAGAACATCCAGGTACTCACTGAGATTTTGATTCCACAACTGCTCAAGTCTATTCATTAGTTAATGAGTTAACACAACACTTAATCTTCAAATTTTGGAAATGCTGATGGTAGACAGGAACTTGTTTTGGCAAAAGGAAGCATATGGTAGACATTGTTACCCATTATCCAACCATCACCACCTTTCCTTTAAAGTACCCCACTCTTGCTTTAAAGTTGCAGAGTCTCAGATAGTGGGAAGAAAAGAAGTTTTTGCATTTTCAGGTCAAAAGAAAGTACATTTGTACAACCACATAGTAGGTATGCAAATGTTTGTTGAAATCTAAACAGAAGACAGAAGTAGTTCTAGTACCTTCACAAAAAGTAAGATAAGTAAACTTTTCCTTAATACATACTTTCAGCAGCATCGACACCTAAAAGTGGTTGACTCTACTACTGTATTAAATTACATTCATTTTGTCAATATGTGTTCCAAATTCTTACTGCTCTTTGTCTCCAAAGGGATCCTACTGAATATTGAGACAGTTCAAGAATACTAGGGAAAAAAATTTGAATAATTGAAGCAAGGGTCATCTAAGGATAATATGTCACATATACAGACACAGTAATATTTTCAACTTAAAAAAAAATCAGTTGTCAAAGTTGTACAGCAAACACTCTCCTAAGCTTAGCCTCTTCAGGCATTTGCTTTATAATCACTTTAAAGAAAAGTCAGTCACAAAATGTCACATTTTGTATGATTCTATTTAGATCAGACATTGCCAGGATCAATGGTGGGGGAAATGTGTATAGGGAGTGACTGCTAATGGGTACAGGGTTTCTTTCTGGAGAGAAGAAAAGGTTCTGAAATTAGGTAGTGGTAATGGCTGCATAAACTGAATATGCTAAAAAACTACTGAAATGTACACTTCAAAGGGGGAGACTTATCATATAAAAACTGTATCACAATCATTTCAAAAATGTTTGGGTATGTCAAGAAATAAAGAAATAGGATCATAGCTCAAAGATATGGGATATAAAATAAATGGAACAAAACTGCTCAATAATCTATCTAGAATCACACAATGGTTAAGCTTTACCCTGACTAAAATTGCAAGCTTGGTGTTTTGTTGGTATTTCACATTTTCTACTTCTTCCTAAGTCAGCCAATAACTCCTCCTCCTCACTTAATAGTTGACTATGAAGACCAAGCCATTTTGATTCTGCCTCCAATGAGCTTTCACATGTCATTCCTCCTTCCACTCCCAGGACAACCAAACCAACGTAGGTTCTCCTCACTTCACTCTAAGATGACGGCGTGGCCCTCAACTACTGTCACACTCTTCTAGGCTCTGTGAGCACAGTGTGTCTCATATTCTCTTCCGCTGTCACCAGATTTATTCTAAAACAGTTTCTTTACTGTTACTCCCCTGTTTCTCAGCCAGTTACATAGCAAGATGAATATCCAGGGGTAATAGTTTACTTACTAGAAAAAAAAAAATCTGTCACCAATTCACAGAAATGTTTCAGTACAAAATATTACATCAGCAATATTTCCTACAACTCTTCTACATGAATCCTACCCTCCTTGTGTTATAGCTCAAACTGGTCTCGTGTACTCTGAATCTCTCATTCTCTTTCCTAGATACCTGATTGTGTTTACTTTTCACCTATGTAAATAATCTTCCTGCAACCTCCACCAACTGACCAAACCCCACTCATGTTTCACTGCCCAACTGAGATCCCACCTACTTCATGAAGAGCAACTCTTTGCAGCTTTAAACCTCAGAGAAATTAAGTCCATGCTTAGCTTTTCTTTTTCTTTTTTGTTCAGATGGAGTTTATCTTTGCCACCAAGGCCGGAGTGCAGTGGTGCAATCTCAGCTTACTGCAACCTCTGCCCCCCTGAGTTCAAGCGATTCTCCTGCCTCAGCCTCCTGAGCAGCTGAGACTACCAGTACGCACCACCATATCTGGCAATTTTTTTGTATTTTTGGTAGAGATGAGGTTTCACCATCTTGGTAAGCCTGGTCTGGAACTCCTGACCTCAAGTGATCCATCCCCCTCGGCCTCCCAAAGTGCTGAGAGTACAGGTGTGTGCCACCGTGCCTGACCTATGGGTAGCATATGATAATCAATAGGGTACTTAGAGTTCTTAGTACTTTTAATCTCCTCTTATATAGCTGGCATTTGGTATAATGAAAAACACTTTATTAGGAATCAAGATTTATTTGGGTAGGTCACAAGCTGACTTGTTATTCAAATTATTTATCCAAATAATGAGGACCATAACACACTGTTGCAAAAAACAATCACTGAAGAAACTATGTGAGAGATTTTAAAACTGAAAATGGCATGACTCATAACTTCATGTATTTGTCTCGATTTTAGGTGGTATACTAAGATCATACACTTACGTTCTTGGGATTCTTACAACAAAATGTTGAAAAGCTATACTGGTCCATTGTATAATCACATTTTCAAATGTTTTCATACATTTATCCTGAATTTGCAGATTTTTATCCAAATCTTTTCCTTGATCATTTTTTTCTTTTCCTCAAGTAAGATTCTGAACAAAAAAAATGACCCATTTTCCTTTCCTGTGCTTATGGGAATATTGAGGCAACATACACAATTTTATAAACCAGTGCATAAAACTAAAGCACAATGCTAATGTCTTTTCTCCCCAATCAGTAAGGGCTTCATTAAAAAGCCCTTACATTTTAACATTCAACTATGAAAAACAAAAGAACTATGGCTTGGTGGCTAGTAAAAGGCTGGTATGGTGAGTAAGAGACACAAAGGTTAAACATTTGCTATTTTTCAGTCTTGTGTTTATTTTGTATACGTAAGTATTTGGCTGGGTTACCTAACACTGAACTTCCAAAACTGACCATGAGGTTTTATGCCAAGAGAAGTACTTTTTATAGCAATTTTACTGCTGAAACCAAAACAGCCCAGAGAAGATTTAAAGGTAACAAAATAAAACAGTACACAATTCTAAACAACTCTGCTTCACACCCAACCGGGGACTTACACTCACCTAATAGTATATTTGTGATCAATTTTGTAACAAGCTATCAAAAGGAGACCTCTAACATCTGCTCATGAAGGAATCACTTCAGCATGTCCTGCTCTGCAGCAGAAAACACATGGGAATCACTCAGAACTCTGGATTTCCAACAGAGCAGCATTTCCCAGAGAGTAAGCCAGAGGGCATCGTCCTCTGAGATGCTGTCAGGAACACTAGTTAACAAATTTGGGAAAAACAGAAAATGGCATTAAGGCTTCCAAGAAGTCCTTTGGTAAAAGACACTTTGAACCTGGCTTCCCCAAATCCTTGCAATCCCCACAAAACAAATATCTATGAACATACCACTATATTAGCACTCACAGAACACTTGAGGAGATATGGCAAAGATTAGGCTGCAGGCCTCAGGTAAGTAAACTCTTAAAACACAATATTGAAAAAAATAGAAATCTAAAAATTAAAACAGAAAAACAAAAGCAAAAGATAAGTAAATAAATAAAAAAATTTTAACAAACAATATTGGGCTGGGCAAAGTGGCTCAGACCCATAGTCTTAATACTTTTTGAGTCTGAGTGGGGTGGATCGCTTTAGCCTAGGAGTTCGAGACCAACACGAGCAACATGGCGAAACCCTGTCTCTATCAAAAATACAAAAATTAGCTTGGCCTGGTGGCATACACCTGTGGTTCCAGCTACTCAGGAGGCTGAGGTGGGAGGATGATTTGAGCCCGGGAGGCAGAGGTTGCAGTGAGCTGTGATTGCACCACTCACTCCAGCCTGGGGCAACACAGCAAGACCCTGTCTCAATAAAATTAATTAATTAAATAATAAAACCAATATTCATTTACTGTGTGGGGAAACTCAAAATGAGCTTGGCACATCCATACGTAATACTAAGGTTTTTTTTTTTTTAACCCACAGTATTTTTTCTCTTTTACCGGTGGATATCATGTCCAGATAAGTATTCTATAGTACCAACACCACAGTTAATATGTATTTTGATTATACAAAATAATGATTCTTAACAGAATCTTAGCCCCCAAAACACACACATAAGCATGTACATCAAATACAAGTAAAAATAACTGTAGCAACAAAGCTCTTCTGGAGAAAGTTCTGAAGTCAGAAGTAGTCACTCATATTTTTACCCTAAATGCAACTATTACTATCTCAACCATAGAAATGATCAAAGTAAGGGCTGGATATTTAGATTTTAATCACCATAATGTGGATTATGTCACATAATGGAATTAGTCAGCTGAGTGTTTGAAAATCCTCATTATTTTAAATTGCTCATACTTTCAGGGTCTACAGAACATTTCACAACTAACCTAGCAAACCGTGATCTTTTCCCCACTTCTGTAAGACTTCCAATCACAAAAAAGAAGCAATACAAATTTCAGTAAAACTGCATGACAATTACCATTTGATTCTACTACACTGCAACTATCACCTCTAGAAGTAATTAGCCAGCTCCACAGGTCCATGAGACTTCCCATGATTATTCCTAGAAGTACTAATTAGGATCACAGGCATGTGGGGACCACTCTGTAATCGTAACATTCTCTAAACCTTCAGTCACAATTTACGTTTGAAAAACCTTTGGTTTTTATGATTAAAATGTGTATATATGTGTGTGTGTGTACGTGTAAATATATATGTGTGTGTGTGTGTATACACATATATCACTAAAATCTCTACCTATCAACAACATAATGATTTATAACCAATGGTTTCGGATGTGGGCCCCAGAACAACAGTATCAGCTTCACCTGGGAACTTCTTAAAAATATAAATGCTCAGGCAACACCACAGACCTACTGAATCAGAAACCCTGGGACTAGCTCTCCAAATGATTCTGGTGCACACTGTATTAAAAAAAAGTGTAAGGCAGGCACAGCTGCTCATGCCTGTCATCCCAGCACTTTGGGAGGGCAAGGTGGGAGGATCGCTTGAACCCAGGAGTTCAAGAACAGCCAGAGCAACATAGTGAGACTTAATCCTATAAAAAATTTTTTTAAACTAAAAAAAAAAAAAAAAATTTAAAGTAATCACTTAAACTTATGCTCCTGAAAGAACAGCTAACACCACTCAAACAAATGGAGGATCAAATGGAAAGTTAGCCTAAAAAGCAAATAAGTAAGTTTAATTAATTTGAAGAACATCCTTAATGCTATATACTATTTGGAAGATTTTCAAAGAATCTATAAAAGAATATGTACATTTATTATCAGATAATGGGTGAAAGTCATAAAGGTAAAATTAGTAGGAACAGAAATGAAAACCAAAGCAAATAAAAATGAAGTGAAAATCAGGCCCAAACAGAACAGTGTTATGGTAAACTTATGCAACATATGAAGGGGTTCCACTTCAATAGAACTATATAAAGGAACCATTCCAACGATGACAGACTAGGTAACTTAGATCAATCTTCCCACTGAGAACTAGAAAAGTGGACAAAATGTAATGATTACAGGGGCTGAGAAAAGGGAATACCAGAGAACAGAGTCTTCTTTTTTCCCCCTTGGGTTTTCTTCCAATGACAGCAGAGAAGAAGAGGTTAATAAGCTGAGCTAGAACTCACAGCCTCACAGAGCTCACAGGGAGATAAACATTGGAGCTCAGCGTCCACTGAGGAGAGGCCCTGCTAACTCTCCCACTCCTCAGGTTGGGGACCTGAAGAACAAACTGCAAATTGCCCTGACAGGGAATGATGGAGAGCTTTAATCATCTCAATCCCTGATTGGATGAGACAATCCTGGGTCGCTAATTTCCAAGCCCCTGGCAGGGGCAAATGTAAATCCTCTCTGGAGAAGAATATCATCCAAGGCTTCAAATTAGCTCCACATTATATATTTCATATATAATGTCTATCACTAAAAATAAAAAGCCACATGAGACTTAAGAATGACATAACAGAAAATAAGAGAAGCAAACAACAGACACAAAACCACAAGGGATCGAGATAACAGAGTTACCAGACACACTTCAAAATAACTCTGCTGAACATGAGCAAGGAAAGACAGGACAAGACTGAAAACCTGGCAGAGAAATGCAAATCATGAAAATCAACCATATGAAATTCTGCAATTTGGAAGTACCAAAACTGAAATTAATAACTTAATGGATAAGTTTAACCACAGCAGTAACCTAGCAGAAGACAGATTCAGTAAACTGAAAAAAGGTCAGAAAGACAAAAAGGCAGAAAATTGAGAAAATAAAAGACAATATGTTGAAAAGTTTATCACATACGTAGAGTCCTGGAAGAAAAAAAGAATGGGACAGAAGTAAGAGCTGAAGATATGGTTACGGAGAGTTTTCAAAAACTGATCAAAGACTTCACAAGATTGAAGCACCATAAACGCTTCAAGAGAAACAATGGAAGCTACCGTAAGAGAATGATATCTTCAAGGTGCTGAAAGAAGGAAACTGCCAATCTAGAAACTTACACTCAGTGAAGATATTCTTCAATAATGAAATAAAAAGTAAGGATTTTCTCCATCTGCAGACTCACACTAAAGGAAATACTAAAGGATATTTTCAGACAGGAGAAAGAGGATCCTCTACATCAAAACCTGGGGACTCTATTCCACAAACTCTGTACCCTGGAACTCAGGAATCAAGATTTTACAGAAATAAAAAGCGTTCTTCAGGGAGGGGAAAATAAAGGTTGAGGGTGACTGGTAAAATGAAGTTTGAGTTACCTTAGTATATGTTAACTCTGCACCAGACTCTCAGGCTCTACAAGGATCTCATGAAGTTATCTGATTTCCCATTTAACATCTCAGCCTTCTAAGTTATTCTTAAGGATGAAGAACATTCTATTTTTCAAAGACTACATCACCAGGTCTAAATAGTTACAAGTCACTTCCTTACATTGAGTTGAAAATCACCCCTTTGTAATTTGACTTATTAGTTCTAGTTTTATACCCTGTCTTCACCAAAAACAAATAAAAATAAAAACTAATGCTTCCATATACATACTTTTTCAAATAGTTGAAGACAAGCTATCATGAACCTGAACCCCATGCTTTCATCTCCAAATCCACAATTTCACCAGCTATCCTAGGACATGGAAAAGAATCTCTTCCCAATCCTGGCTATTATTCTCTAAATGAACCTATCCTTGTCTAAGTAGACCCTTCTTAAAGTACTACCTAGGAATTCAAGTCAGTAACTCTGAGCTTGCCTGTAACATCAGAAAATGACTTCCTTAAAAGTACAGCAAGTTGGATTTGCCAAGTTGCTGACCAGGTTGCATTCCCTCCTGCCCTCACTCCCATCTTTGTGTTATGCTTTATCTCAAGTTTCATTTTGCTTATTATTCATGACTCTCAACATGTCACAGTGGACATCAGAGGCCATACATATATTTTGTTCTGGCTCTTTCCTGCAAATCTTTCTGAGTCATACCTGCTATTCTCCAAACTGTGAATCCCGATACTAATAACTTGGCAATTCAGTTTAAGGTCCTCTTCAGAAGGTCAGTTAGCTCAAGGCAATCACCTTCTTCCAAGGCCTCTTAAGAAATACTCCAACCCCAGAAAAGGCCCTTCTTTCTGGCATCAGGAGCCATGGGCCACAAACACAAATCCAGTAGAATTTCGGCCACTTACCTCCCAGATCATCCCCTCCCTAAAGTTCTAACTAGAGCAGGAAAAAATAATGAAAACACCACCTGCAGTCACAAATCCTCCAGTTTCTTGGCCAATATTTCATATTCCTTTCAAGATACCTCCCAAAGAGGACATGACAAGGGAGGGGCACACAGAGTGCTACAGGTACTGATAAGGTTCTATTTCTTTATTCTTTTTTCTCTTTTTGAGATGGAGTTTTGCTCTTGTCACCCAGGTTGGAGTACAATGGTGCAATCTCGGCTCACTGCAACCTCTGCCTCCTGGGTTCAAGTGATTCTCCCACCTCAGCCTCCCAAGTAGCTGGGATTAGAGACACTGGCCATCACACCCGGCTTATTTTTGTATTTTTAGTAGAGGTGGGGTTTCACCATGTTGACCAGGCTGATCTCAAACTCCTGTCCTCAAGCGATCCACCTGCCTCGGCCTCCCAAAGTGCTGGAATTACAGGAGTGAGCCACCATGCCCAGCCAAACGTTCTATTTCTTAAGTTTGGTGTTGGGCATATGTTCATATGATTTAATGTTTTTTAAAAAAATTATATCTTCCTTTTTGTGTGTATGTCTGTTTTTTGTTGTAGGCCTGCGTGCTTCATTCGTTTACCCATATGAATCCATAGAGAAGTAACCATTAGCAACTTCAGTCAATATATACTAGACTCATACTTTAGGAAGACAACCCAGTTGACAACCACAACAGTTTCTATGCTAACAAAAGTCAGAGAAAATACTGACGTTAGGGTCATTTCAAGACAGTTTAATCATAAGATATATCCCCAAGCAAAAATACACACACAGAAAATCTAAGTAAGAAGCTTTCGCCGGGCGCGGTGGCTCACGCCTGTAATCCCAGCACTTTGGGAGGCCGAGGCGGGCGGATCACAAGGTCAGGAGATCGAGACCACGGTGAAACCCCGTCTCTACTAAAAATACAAAAAATTGGCCGGGCGCGGTTGTGGGCGCCTGTAGTCCCAGCTACTCGGGAGGCTGAGGCAGGAGAATGGCGTGAACCCGGGAGGCGGAGCTTGCAGTGAGCCGAGATCGCGCCACTGCACTCCAGCCTGGGCGACAGAGCGAGACTCCGTCTCAAAAAAAAAAATAAAAAAAAAAAAAATAAAAAAAAAGAAGCTTTCAGAAAACTACTACCATCCTTAGAGTAAGTACAACAAAGTATTCTTTTATGTCTTTGTTTTTTTCATCAAAATACCTCATACAGTCATAGATTTTAAACCATTACATCTAGATTCCATATTAGATCATTAACATTTTTTCTAGATTCCATTGTTATTGTTTTGTAACCTTCATTTTTAGTATCTTAAAAATACTTGATTAATATAACACATTCAGTAAAGTACACAAAATATACTTCAAGGTAGACCTTAACAAGTTATTCTAAATTATTTGCCCATTTAACCACCAGCCTGCTTCAGAAAGATATTAGAGCCAGGATCCAAGAAGCCCACAGACGTACCTTTCAGTTCACACCTCCCTACCTCCCGCCTAGATGGACTCCTTAACGTACTCTGTGTGTAATCATCTCTTTTTCTTGACAGTTTTACTGCCCAAGTATGAATCCATAAATAAGTGTTTCTCAGTTCTCTTTTCATTTATGTTCTATGGCCATTTGGGAGGCAGCAGACCATGATAATAGGTAAGATTTTCTTTCACTCTAAGGACCAATTTTCACTCCACTGCAGGCGATATTGCCTCCACTAAGAATGTGTGCCCCAACCAACATGAGTTTTGCCTATTTTTGAACTCTATATAGAGGGAATTGTACAAAATAGGTTTTGGGGGTCTGGTCTCTTTTGCTTAATATAATGTTCAAGAATCGCCCATCTCATCCCACATAGCTGTAAGCCATTTTATGAATACCACAATTCTCCATTTTACTGGAATGAACATTTGGGTTATTTTCTGTTTGGGGCTATTATAAACAATGCTGCTGTGAACATTCCTGTGTCTCCCGGCACCTACATACTCATTCTTGTGGAGTATATATCCACAAGATTCCTGAACCATAGGGTATGAGTATCTTCCACTTTACCAAACTGTTTTCCAAACACTTG
>NC_037675.1:3494227-3584921 GCF_003255815.1 Theropithecus gelada
GCCTGAGTGACAGAGTGAGACTCTATCTTCAAAAAAAAGAAAAGAAGGTAAGTTAAATAAAGAAGTATATAAATTAATGATGGTCTATTTCATACTAGTTGTGACTTTGTAAAGCTTTTAAATCTGCTTTACCCAGAGTCTAGCTTTTAAAGAAAATACAGGATATAAAAGGTGGGAGCCTCTTGAATGGAATGTGGGGCTTTTTCTCTCTCCCCGTAAGATAGATATATTCTGTTTCTTGTTCCCCATTGAGTCAAGAATAATTGAACTTTTGGCATAAGAAACTGCTGTGGAAATATCGGTTGAATAACCTAGTATTTCTCTTCTTTTTGCAGGATATAGAAGACTTAGATCACTATGAGATGAAAGAAGAGCCTATGAGTGGGAAACAGGTGGAGGATGAAGGAACTGAAAAAGAAAATTGGGCAATATTAGAGAAAATTGGGAAGACTGAAAGGTACGACCATTTAAATGTGGAAGCGTGTATAAATATCTGGAGCCTGGACTTTTTGGTTAAGTAATTATAGTTAATACCAGGCAATTCATGAACAGGCCAATCTCAGCTGCTCTCCTCCTCCATTCCTGAGTTAGTGGTGGATTCAGTCATATGGTTATTGGTTTTGAGACAGGGTCTTGCTCTGTCACCTGGGCCTGAATGCGGTGGCACAATCATAGTTCACTGTAACTAGCCTTTATCTCCCAGACTACAGCAGTCCTCCTGCCTCAGCCTCCCAAGTGTCTCAGACTATAGGCATGTGCCACCACACCAAGCTACTTTTTTTGATTTTTAGTAGAGATGGAGTCTCACTGTGTTGACCATGCTGGTCTTGAACACCTGAGTTCAAGCAGTCCTGCTACCTTACCCTGCCCAAGTGCTGGGATTTCAGACATGAGATACCATGCCGAGCTATGCTCATATGTCTTATTGCCCAAGGTTATCTTTCTCATCTATCAATGGCCACTTTTTACCCCGTTCATCTGCACTTCACATCCTGGAACCACCTTCTGATTCCTGTATATGCCCCTTTCCAGCTTGTCTATGCTTTTTTTCTCTGCTGACCTTCCTTCTGTGGCATCTGTACATTCAAATTCATTCTCTCCTACAAAACACAGCTCAAATTATTTCTCCTCCATGAAGCTGACTTTGAAGTGGGGTAAAGGTCACAGTGTTAGTTACGAAATGTTCTGTAGACCCTCAAAATATGAGCAATTTAAAGTAACTTGAGGATTTTCAAACATTCAGCTGACTAATTCCATTATGTGACATAATCCACATTATGGTGATTAAAATCTAAATATCTCCAGCCCTTACTTTGATCATTTCTATGGTTGAGATAGTAATAGATGCATTTAGGGTAAAAATATGAGTGACTACTTCAGACTTCAGAACTCTCTCCAGAAGAGCTTTGTTGCCATAGTTATTTTTGCAGTTGTATTTCCTTTACATGCTTATGTATGTGTTTTGGGGGCTAACATCCTGTTAAGAATCATTCTGTATAATCAGAATACATATTAACTGTGGTGTTGATACTACAGAATAGTTATCTGGACATAATATCCATCTGTAAAAGCTCAGAGAAACAAAAGCGTGGGGGAAAAAACAAACAAAAAAACTTTAGTATTGCATATGGATGTGCTGAGCTCATTTTGAGTTTCCCCACACAGGAAAGAAATATTGGTTTTATTATTTACTTAATTAATTTTATTGAGACAGGATCTTGCTCTGTTGTCCCAGGATGGAGTGGGTGGTGCAATCACTGCTCACTGCAACCTCTGCCTCCCAGGCTCAAGCCATCCTCCCACCTCAGCCTCTTGAGTAGCTGGGGCCGCAGGCATATGCCACCACACCCAGCAAATGTTTGCATTTTTATTTATTTATTTTTTTTTTTTTTTGAGACGGAGTCTCGCTCTGTTGCCCAGGCTGGAGTGCAGTGGCCGGATCTCTGCTCGCTGCAAGCTCCGCCTCCCGGGTTCACGCCATTCTCCTGCCTCAGCCTCCCGAGTAGCTGGGACTACAGGCGCCCGCCACTGCGCCCGGCTAATTTTTTCTATTTTTAGTAGAGACGGGGTTTCACCATGGTCTCGATCTCCTGACCTTGTGATCCGCCCGCCTCGGCCTCCCAAAGTGCTGGGATTACAGGCGTGAGCCACCGCGCCCGGCCAAATGTTTGCATTTTTGATAGAGACAGGGTTTCATCATGTTGCTCATGTTGGTCTCAAACTCCCTGGCTAAAGCGATCCACCCCGCTCAGATTCACAAAGTATTAGGATTATGGGTCTGAGCCACCTTGCCCAGCCCAATATTGTTTGCTAAAATTTTGTATTTATTTACCTATCTTTTAATTTTGCTTTTCTGTTTTAATTTTTAAATTTCTATTTTTTTCAATATTGCGTTTTAAGAGTTTACTTACCTGACGCCTGCAGCCTAATCTTTGCCATATCTCCCCAAGTGTTCTGTGAGTGCTAATATTGTGGAATGTTAATAGATATTTGTTTTGTGGGGATTGCAAGGTTCGGGGGAAACCAGGTTCAAAATGTCTTGTACCAAAGGACTTCCTGGAGCCTTATTGCCATTTTCTATTTTTCCCAAATTCATTTACTAGTGCTTCTGACAGCATCTCAGAGGATGCTGTCCTCTGGCTTACACTCTGGGAAATGCTGCTCTGTTGGAAATCCAGAGTTCTGAGTGAATCCCATGTGTCTTCTGCTGCACAGCAGGACATGCTGAAGTGATTCCTTCATGAGCAGATGTTAGAGGTCTCCTTTTGACAGCTTGTTACAAAGTTGATCACAAATATACTATTACAGTGAGTGGAAGTCCCAGGTTGGGTGTGAAGCAGAGTTGTTTAGAATTGTGTACCATTTTATTTTGTTACCTTTAAAGCGTCTCTAGGCTGCTTTGGTTTCTGCAGGAAAATTGCTATAAAAAGTACTTCTCTTGGTGCAAAACCTCATGGTCAGTTTTGGAAGTTCAGTGCTAGGTAACCCAGCCAAATACTTATGTATGCAAAATAAACACAAGACTGAAAAAGAGTAAATATTTAACCTTTGTGTCTCTTACTCACTACACCAACCTTTTACTAGCCTCCAAGACATTTTTTTTGTTCGTTTGTTTTTCATGGTTGAATGTTAAATTGCCTTTTTAATGAAGCCCTTACTGAATGGGGAGAAAAGACATAAGTATTCTGCTGTAGTTTTATGCGCTGGTTTATAAAATTGTGTATGTTGACTCAGTATTCCCATAAGTATAGGAAAGGAAAACAGGTCATTTTTTGTTCAGAATTTGAGAGGAAAAAAATGATCTAGGAAAGGATTTGGATAAAAATCTGCAAATTCAGGATGAATGTATGAAAACGTTTTAAAATGTGATTGTAAAATGGACCAGTATAGCTTTTCAACATTTTCTTGTAAGAATTCCAAGAATGTAAGTGTATGATCTTAGTATGTCACCTAGAATTGAGACAAATACATGAAGTTATGAGTCGTGCCATTTTCAGTTTTAAAATCTCTCACATAGTTTCTTCATTGATTCTTTTTTGCCACAGTGTGTTATGGTTCTCATTAATAAGTCAGCTTGTGACCTGCCCAAATAAATCTTCTGTTCCTAGTAAAGTGTTTTTCATTATACCAAATACCAGCTATATAAGAGGAAATTAAAAGTACTAAGAACTCTAAGCACTCTATTGATTATCATATGATAACCATGGGCCAGGCACGGTGGCACATGCCTATAACCCCAGTACTTTGGGAGGCCGAGGCAAGCAGATCAGTTGAGGTCAGGAGTTGAGACCAGCCTGCCAAGATGGCAAAACCTCATCTCTACCAAAAATACAAAAAAAAAATGGCCAGATGTGGTGGCACATATTGGTAATCCCAGGTACTTAGGAGGCTGAGACAGGAGAATCGCTTGAACTAGGGAGGCAGAGGGTGCAGTGAGCAGGGGGGAAATACAGCATTTGGAAGGGTGGGAAGCAGAAGGAATCTCAGGCAAGGGAAAGATGTGGGCAGAGCCCTGGAGGACAGAACAGTTTGTGGTGGACTTGGTGTCCACATAGATCTAATCAGTGGTCTTAGATTTGTGTTTTCAAAATTACCACAGTTTTTGTTCTAAAACTATCATTCCCTTGATTTTATTTGAGGCATGCTATCTGTGTATTTTGAAATTTAAAATAACATTAAAGGAGAAATGAAATAATTTTGTTTGAGAAAGAGTTAAAAGGTTAAAATATCTTGATCTAAATAATTTTCTAATGGGAGATTTGGTACATCCCCAGAAGTTGTCTTTGATTCCGAAAACAGTCTTCAGACCTAGAAAGGACTTGAGGAGTCCCACAGAGGAGCCACATGCTGTGAACCTTTTGATTCACACAACAGAATGGATAAAAAAAATGTGAACCATGAAACCATGCAGATGTTCATATTTTGGATAGGGTAAAGTCAGTGCCATTGTCAGAGGAACAACTCTTGGCCATCACAGGATGAGAGAGAAAGTTTCCATTGTAAAGAATACTCAAATGCCATTTGAGGAAACAGGTTCTTCTGCCCCTATTCTTTGTAATATTTAGGGCGAAGTTCTTAGTTTTTGACATCATCAAAATTTCAAAGTATTCTGTTCTAAGAGCCATTTCAAACAATTGACTAGAATTTCAGAGCAATTACATGAGAGTAATACCATTAGAATTTTAAAATTACCCATAGTCCTATATCCCTAACAAGTATGTTCATACTTGCATGTTCTCTGCTTATCTTTACTGTGTGCATACTTTCTTAATAATGGCACATAGAAATTGTTTAAGCAGTAATAATTCTCGAGATAATTTTGTAACTTTCCTTTTTTCTTTTTAAGGTATGTATTGGATGGAGGAGCATTATGTATGGAACCTCTCACAAAACAGGACATTATTTTCTTATAATACTCAATTTTCACTCTCAAGAGAGTGTTTTGATTATGTAAGTTAGATCATGAGTAGAAGGTTATCTTAAAGACGTTTTAGTTTTTTTTTTTTCATAGCTCCTACTTTCAAGAATGAAAAAGGTATCCCAGCACTTTGGGAGGCCCGTGTCAGCAGATCACAAGGTCAGGAGATCGAGACCATCCTGGCTAACGCGTCGAAACCCCATCTCTACTAAAAAGAAATACAAAATTTAGCTGGGCATGGTGGCGGGCGCCTGTAGTGCCAGAATCTCGGGAGGCTTAGGCAGGAGAATGGCATGAACCCGGGAGGAGGAGCTTGCAGAGAGCCAAGATGGCGCCACTGCACTGCAGTCTGGGCGACAGAGCTACCTGCTAGGATACACATTAACAGTAACCTTTATGTAAGGTTCTAATTTGGTCATGTTGGGCACTTAGAACATCGGTTTGTTGTTGTTTTGTGAGATTCTGGAAATGTTCCAATTTTACTTTTTCCCCTTGACTCCAGACTTTTTAACACTGATCTGCTGCTAAGTTATATGCTATTTTGTTAAGGCCTTCTCAAGTGGGAATCAGGAATGCTGCGGTGTTCTAGAGATGTTTTGTTCTTCCGGTAGGGCTGAAGCAGTGCCTACTCCATAGAATCAGTCATCATGCAAATAAATGCCACCTGAGTCAAAGGCAAAGCCAACGTGCAGCTTGGCGCAAAGAAGGTACTTTTATTAAGAATTTGATATAAACCCTAAGACAAATTTTATATTACTTTGTGGACCTTCTTCCTGTCTTAATTATTTTTTATTCATTTCATTTTCATTCAGTTTGTTTTCTTTCTGTTACAAAGATGATCTATAGAAAATACAGAAATAGAAGAAAATTAAACATACTGACTGATAATCACTTAATGATTTAGTATCTGATTGTTTGGTCTTTGTTATATTTAGTGTAGACAAACATGTCTACAGTTGTAAATTTATTATTGGTATGTATACCCTAGTAAAAGTTGTATGTACTTTGAAGTTTTGCAAAACTGTGTTCATGTTATAGAATTAATTCCTGATGAACTTTTATGTGCTAGGCACTAGCCTTTTCGATTACTTATTTTTAATTTTTTTTCCGTCTGTGCCTATGCTTACCAAATCTTTTTATTTCTTACATTTTATTAGCTCTTATTTTTTACTTTTTATTAGCTCCACCAATCCTCTTAATAACTTAAAAACAGAGTATTATTAATATCTGCATCATATGGATGAGGCAACTAAAGGTAGGTAACATGTCCAAGGTCACAGGTAAGAGAGCGAGAATTGGAACCAGACAGCCTGGCTGCCCTAGGCCCAACCAAGAGGAGCTGAGAGCAAGCCATGGGGCAGAAGGATGTTGGTCAGGCTGGTTTTCTGTTTAGTTAACATGAAATGCAGTCTGTAACCTGAATTCTAGGACATTACTGAGAAAGCCTTCCAAAGCCAGAGGTGTTTTGTTTTGTTTTTTTTTGTCTTTTTAACCATGACCGTGACTTTTAGCAAAAATTTGAGTTTGTTTAAAGACAACATGGTGCTCTAAGAAGCTTCCATTCACACTCTTGTGGAGGGAATGGTAGTTGAGCTAAAGAGTGAAATGCTGCAGCACACAGCCTTTAGGGCAGCTTCCGACCTATTTCTGTGGTCAGGAAAGACACCCGTCTTTCCCTGCTGCCCACAGCCTCCAGTTATTCACCTTCAGAATTTCCTAGTCTGCGATCACATTCAGATGAGAGATTGGTTTTGTGTCTTCCGGGGTAGGAGGAAGGGAGTCACCACCTATACTAAATAGTCTAGTCTTCTGTGTATAAATGAGCAAGGTTGGGGAGCCAAATTTGAGAACCTTGTGTAATGCTGAGATTCTCCAAGACAATCCAAGAGAATATCAGGATTATGCATGGTGGTAAAGTGGTCTCATGTTAGTTGTGCCGACAGCTCTCATCAGAAGCAGACACAGATACTTTTTGTAGGAAAGCATCTCTACCTTAAGCCTGTAGGATTCCCCAAGATTAAAAGCAGGCAAATATGAATTCAGTCAAATCATAGCATTCAAGTAGTCTCAACCCAACATATTTGAGAATTGTTAGAAATAATTAATAATATGTTTCCCAAAGACTATAAGTTTTGGAATTATCAGATACAGAGCACAGACTTCAAATATTAGAATTGTGAGAAAATAGTTACACGTGAAACCTAATATAAAAAAAAGATGGACTCATAAAATTGAGCAACCAGTAAGACTGCCAGGAATGATGAGGAGGACCTGAAAAGAAAATGGATGAAATAGAACTTACAGAAACAAAATATATAGCTCGATATGGTGGCTCACACCTGTAATCCCAGCACTCTTTGGGAGGCTGAGGTGGGAGGATGGTATGAGACCAGAAGCTGGAGACAAGCCTGGGCAACATGGTGAGAACTCATTTCTATAAAAAATACCACACCACCACCAAAAAAAAACAAAAACACAAAAAAGAATAGCTGGGTGTGGAGCATGTGCCTATAGTCCTAGCTAGTCAGGAGACTGAGGTGGGAGGATCGCTTGAGCCTATGAGGCCAAGGCTCCAGGTGCGTGCCACTGCAGTCCAGCCTGGGTGACAGAGTAAGACTCTGTCTCAGAATAAAATGAAATAAAGAAATAGAAAATGTAATTGTTGAAATAAGAAACTCTGTGGATGGATTAGACATCAGAAGAAAGAATTAATTGGTTAGACAATTATCTCCCAAAAGTAAGTTAGTATGTTACACAGGGAGACATACGGATAGATGATAGGGCAGAAGTTGATGGGGTTGTGGGAGGAGGAAGTCCAGAATGAGGTCTACAATATGTCTTAGTGGAATCCTAAGAGGAGATATTAAAATTATATTACAAAGAGAAACAGAAGTTCTAAAGGTGATAGAAGGAAATCCACGTAAATCAGTCACAACAAATGTAAATGGACTAAAGTTCCCAGTTAACCAGATGGAACTAAAAAAACAATATCCAGCTGTTTTAATCCATCATATTTAAACTATGAAGATATGAAAAGATTGAAAGGTTTTATAAAGGAGAGAGAGTGATAAAGATATGCCAGTGTACATTAACCAAAATCAAGTGATGGAGCTTCAGTATCAAACACAAAGGGATTTTGGAACAGAAAGCATTAGTAAGAACTTGATGCTAAATAACTGTTAATTAGGAGGATGTAGCAATTTTCATATTTTAGGTACCTGTAAAAATAATCTCAAAATACAGAAGAAAAACTGAGTAAACCACAGGGAGAAACTGACAAGTCTGCCATCATATTTGGAGATCTCAGCATACCCTGCTTACCATAAGTAAGTTACACAGAATGCCCATATATAGGTTTGAATAATCAGTGAAAGAACATGGTATAATGGACAAATATAGACCTTTGTACGCCATAATTAGATATTCTATTTTCTTCTCAAGCATATGTGGACTGTGGGAGAAACATTAATTTTATATTAATTCATAAAGCAAGTCAGAAGATTTAACAACAATTGGTACCACCCACACCATATAATTTATAATTTAAATATGAAGCAGTTAAGGTTAGAAGGCAATAATGAAGAGATTAACAAAAAGCTATGTGAATTTGGAAATCAAACACCNAAAAGAATTCCCATGGGTAAATGATTATACATAAAATATATTTCTCACCAACAAAAGCCTCTATGAATTTCAGACTGATCTGATGACAAATTTACTTATTTTATAAATGCATAATTACGTCAAACAAATGCCACTACAAAGGTCTGAATACAGTCTCTGAGTCTAAGGTCCTCCCCATCTTCTCCTCCATTTCACATTTGATTATACATATATTTGAGAGAACATCACTCATTATTTCTTTTGGGAGTATTATCAGATATTATCCAATACTTTGGGAATTATCAAAAGTAATTGATTAGAAGTCAATGGCCCTATTTATACTAAAAGAGTAGGAGCCTCATCAGTAGATAGAGGCATATAAGTATAAACATATTACATCTACGAAGTGTCAATATCAGGTGGCGGTTCCAAAGACAAACTGGTGGTTGGATGCAAAGTGGAGTTTTAGTTGGCAAATGAGGCAGATACAGAGAAATGTAGATTCAATAATACTGTGAAGACCATGAAAGCCTGTGGCTCTAAAGAATGTTGAGCCATAGAGTCCACTGGAGATAGTAAAGGGGGCCTGGAAATACTCAGAGACTTGTAGAAGGGTAAAGTAAATACCTAAGGTAGTTGTGATGGATAGTCCTTGAAGTATTTGCTTTTTGACTATTATCAGGCTGTGTTCAACCTTGAAAGTTTCTTGAGGGCAAGAATCAAGTCTTTTACAGCTTCTAGCATGCCTCCATGTACCCAACAGGTCCTCAATAAATAATTTGTTACCTTACTTTGTCATAAAATATAGGACATCCTTAGCTGTACAGCACGATGTGATTTGATCACACCCAATCTATCAGTGGAGAATAACAGCATTGAATCGGTTTAAAAACAACACTCCCTATTTCCTTTTCACTTTCATAGTATATTCATTTGGTTTCTAGTAATGTTGGTTCTATCCAAATGTTTTTAGATAATAGTACAAAGTGTGTCATGCCTAAGCAAAGTTATACCAAGAGTTTTATGGGGGAAAAGCTAATGCACTGCTTTTAGTTTTGATTAAGATTTTACATGTTTGAAAATATAAATTCAGATATTGGACAGTGAGGGTTTCATTTTGGAGGTTGGAGATTGAGCCTCTTTGGTGGGGTAAGACTGATAGATTCCTTTGGCTACTTGTGTATCAGGGTGGGGAGAATATGCAAGTTTACCAAATCTTGCAAATTCTCACAGTGCTTAGCTTTGTGACTGCATAAAAACTGGATTGGTTTTCCTAGATCTCAGTGGAGAAATGTAAGCTGTGAGTTTAGCATCCTGTTTACTGTGTTTTGGCCAGGGTTTTGCAAGTTTTTGTGGAGACCATTATATTACTTTCCTTATCCTGTTTGTAACATATATGTATATCAATATGCTTCCTTGTGTTTTACTATGGTAAAATTCTATCTTGCATATAGAGAAATAAGTCTATGAGAGTGAATTAAAAGAAATCTTTAGTCTGAGGTGGCAGCCTTGTCTAATGGACCGTATGTTTAAACCTCATTAATACATCACACTAGAGCCCAGCGTATTGGTGTGTGCCTGTAATTCCAGCCACTTGGGAGGCTGAGTTAGGAGGATTACTTGAACCTAGGAGGTTCAGACTAGTCTGGGCTACATAATGAGACCCCATCTCAGTCAATCAACCCATCAATCGTTTACACTAAAAGACCAAGATCTTTCTGGCTGTTTTAGAATGTTAGAATTCTAACAAATGTCTGTGTGTCTAAAACTATGAAAAGAGTTTACAACAGAGTTACAGCAGTCATCAGAGAAAAATCATGGAAAAATTGCAAATCTATACAAGTTGTGAATTGCTATGACTGCAGTTGAAATCCAATGTTATTTTTGTACAGTCTTTTTTGGTGTATCTGTGTTTAATAATAACTTGTTTGTAAATTTAGAGGGCTGTACCTAGGATTTACTCTTAGAGACCTTNAACTTTGGGAGGCAGAGGTGGGTCATTTGACGTCAGGAGTTCGAGACCAGCCTGGCCAACATGGTGAAAGTAAACAACACAAAAGTTAGCCAGGCATGGTGGCGGGCGTCTGTAATCCCAGCTACTCGGGAGGCTGAGGCAGGAGAATCGCTTGAACCCATGGATTGTCAAGAGAAGGACGCTGCAGTAAGCCGAGATCGCCCCACTGCACTCCAGCCTGGGCGACAGAGTGAGGCTCCATCTCAATAAGGGCCTGCCACCATGCCCAGCTAACTTTTATATTTTTAGTAGAGACAGGGTTTTACCATGTTGGCCAGGCTGGTCTAGAACTCCTGACCTCAGGTGATCCACCAGCCCCAGCCTCCCAAACTGCTAGCACTACGGGAATGAGCCACTGTGCCTGGTCAAAAGACCAATAATCTTAAAGGCCTTTCCCCTCCCACGCCTGGCCTCAAACAACAGCTGGAGCCGCCCTGCCACACCCCGTCGCGGTTCTGGGGAGCAGGCCGGCTGACTGAGGGCGATCACGGTCCCCGAAAGGGCTGCGGGCGACGCGGGCTCCCAGCTCGGGGCTCCGGGAGGAGGGCGAGAGGTGCCAGCAGCCCCCAAGCCAGCCCCCCGCAATGAGACAGAGAGACGCGCCCTCCGCCTCCTCCCACTGAAGCCTCTGGCAGTCCCGGCGATCGGGGCTGGCCAGTTACAGGAGAAAGGGGCGCATTCGCCCCGCCCGGGAACCTGGGCCTCTCCCGGGTAGGCTCCCCTTTGTCCGGGTACTTCCAGAGCCTCCTCTCCGCCCTCGCCCTGCCCCTTGGGGCCGCCGCTGGGCGCTGACACGGACACGGGCACACAGACACGGGCATCTTACCCTCATCTCCGGCGGCAGGGGCGTGGAAGGTGAGCCGGTGAGGAGCCGCTGTTATGGCCGCGACCACCCGGTGGGGCCGCTGGCGGCGCTCTCGCGGCTCCGCCTGTTCCCGCTGCCTTGACTCCAGTCGGAGCACGGCAGGAAAACCGCAAAGGACACCGAGGCCTCTGCCGGGAGCTGTGGTGCGTCCCCTGGGCGGCTGCTCCCCTTGTAACCGACTCCACCCACAGGAGGCGCGGCTCCTGTGAAGCGGCAGCTTAAAAGGGCAACAGCACCACCGCCCCCGCTGCCGCCTGGGAAGGGGCTGCCTCCACCCCGTCCCCCTCTCTCTCACCCCTCACCCTTGACCCCTCACCCCTCACTCCCGCGCTCCCCGTGAGCACCCATTTCCGCGGGTGCAGGAGTCCAGAGCATGGGCGCGCTTCGGGCTGCCCTCTGCTCGCCTTGACCCAACACTACTGAACCCATCTGGTCCGTTCCACACACTGGCAGACTGGAGGCTCCCGGCGGCACAATGGCCAATGTGTGTGTGTGTTTTGTTGGGGAGGCACAAAACCACCAACTCGTGTGTGTGTGTGTGTGTGTCCGTGTGTTTGTGTGTGTCTCCCAAGGGAACAGCACTGCTGAGTTCAGCTGAGTATTAGCTCGTGGACTGTCAGCAAACTACAGTCACAAGAAGGCTATGTGCTGTTTTGTCTTTTGCAGTAACATCATGTTTGCAGTGACATCATGTTGCTCATGTTTTATGTTTTTCAGAGTTCATTAGTTTCTGTTTGTTCTCAGTTAATATCCACAGCTCAATAGATTGTGTAATTAGAATACCCCCAAACTGAAAGTCACCTACATAATATATAGTGAAAAATATGTCACCCACTTAAACTATAGTTGAAAACATATACTCATGAGTTTTGTGTAGCTGACACTGGATACTGGGTAAGGGCACAGGATCCCAGGGCTAGACTGCCTGGGTTCAAGTTCCGATTTAGCCACTTGCTGGCTTTGAAATACTTGACAGGTTTAAGCCAAAGTTTCTTTCTTTTCTTCTTTTTTTTTTTTAACTTAATCCCAAATGTGATAGTAAGTCTCAGTTTCTTGGTTTGAAAAACAGAAATTATTCAATGAGAGCCCATGTGAAAACTTTAAAGGTTTTAAAGCCCCTATCTGGCTGAGGAAAGTCGTCAGCTTTAACTTTTAAAGTTTTTAAAGCCACTGCCTGGCTCAGGAAAGCCCTCAGCTTTAGGCATTAATAGCTATTATTATTATTGTGCTAGCTACACATGCATTAATGAGGCAGGAAAATGCTCAAGGATAACACCCGATACCCAGATTATCTCATTACACCAAGACAGATGTGTATGTATGCATGCTCATGTTTTAGCTCGGAGTCATTTGTCTAAAAGCCTCTTGAACTCAGAGGCCCAGGCAGTATCACCTTTACTTTGTAGTGGAGCCATCACTTTTGTTAATCAATGAAATTGACATAACGCTCTTTTTTTCTTTTTAGCACCAGCCATTTGCCTAGCGTTAACTGTGTCCAGAAGAGCATGCTTCAAGTGGCTGGAGTGAGCAGTTCAACTTGTGGAGGAATGAGAAATGATAGTGCTGAGACAAGAAACACAAAACCCCGGGGTAAGATAGGAATCACTGAAAGTCAGGCAAAGGAACTGGCATCCAGTGATGAGTCAGGCTTTGCCAGCCTCTGGCCCTACAGATGGCTCTTTGGAGAGGAAAAAATTAAGCCAGGCCCAAGGGCACAGATCGTAAGGGAAGGCCGGCAGCTCTAGGCTGTCTACGAGAGTCCAGATTTGCTGCTTCATCCTGGGGCTTTAGGCAAGTCCCCTTTCCTCCCAGAGCTTCAGTATCCCTTCTATCAAATGATGATGTTCTGCCTTTCTCCTAGGATGGCTGTGGAGATCCAGGGAGACAGTGGCCATAGGGATGCTATGTTAACTGCAGATGCAGCCGTAGGAGCACTTTGCTAACGGCCAACGTGAGTTCAGACTCTTCAGGCTATTTGGCACCCAGGTGTGTGGTGAGGTGTGACATATGGGATGTAAGGTTTGATGCCTGCTCCGACACCAGTCTTGCTAACACACGCTAAACATTTGGCGAATCATGACCCTACCTCGGGGAAAAGGGCATTCTGGGAGAGCTTCTTCAAGGCAGACTGGCTTCAATGCAGTCCGGGGCATGACTGAGATAGGCTTACATGGTGAGGAATTGGAGGATAACTGGGTACCCTCCGGGCCAGGTGTGGGATATAATCTCCTGGTGTGCCATTTGCTAAGACCCTTGGTAAAGCGCAGTATTAGGGTGGGAGTTACCCCATCTTCCAGGTGTTGTGTGTCTCAATTTCACTTGGCTAGGAAAAGGAATTCCCTTCCCCCTTACACTTCCCAGGTGAGGTGATGCCTCGCCCTGCTTCAGCTCTCGCTGGTTAGGCTGCACCCCCAGACCGGCATCGACTGTCCGACACGCCCCAGGGAGATGAACCCGGTACCTCAGTTGAAAATGCAGAAATCACCCGTCTTCTGTGTCGCTCACGCTGGGAGCTGGAGGCTGGAGCTGTTCCTATTCGGCCATCTTGGGTGTCCCCCCGCCATAGCCCTTTTTGGTATGTCTAAGGGAATTATTCAATGCAGAGACTGGATTGTCTTCTTGGGCCCCACTGATTCTCCTCCCTTCCAGGTTTGTCTGTGCTGAGATGTCCACTTCTAGAATTACAGCCTAACTTGCAGTCACATAGTTCTTAATCTTTGCCTTTTCATTCTGCTAATGATTGTGCAATATGTTGCTTTCTATGCCTTTCTGTACTCAGCCGAGTTCCCAGTTTTAAAGGAGAAGTACAAGAAGACCCCTAATGGTTAGCAAGATATGTAGAACACAGAGGACCTAGCAGCGCACTTTTCCAGTCAGGTGAACTGGAGCTGATATCTCATCTTTCCCACTGATTATGTGATCTTGGGTCAGATTGATTTACTACTTTATTTTTTCATTTATTTGTCTTCATTGTGACTGGGCCTTTCTGTGCTGCAGGTTAGTCTTGAACCCGTGGCCTCAAGCTGTCCTCTTGCTTCATCCTCCCAAAGTGCTGGGGTTATAGGACTGAGCCACTGTGACTCGCCCAATTTGCAATTTTTAATGGAGGGTGAGGGAGTCATAAGAACAACAAAGATGGTAAAGGGAATTTGAGGAGAAAACAAATAAAATAACAAGGTGAAAATAAAAACTGCCTGAGTTCTTTTTACTGACTCCCTCATAAAAAGATGATTTTCAGATCGAATGTTTTTGCAGACATTGCCTTTCCTTCCTTACAGTGCTTATTTTTTTCAGCTCCAGGTTCAAGCTCAAAGGCCTAAAGTTTTGCAAACATCTGATGAAGAGGAAGATTTTTGAGACTGTGCCAGCCTATTACATAAAAGAAACATAACCGAGAATTTTGTCTAAAGGTTTTTATTTGAAACAAAGCAAGAGCTTCTTTTCTCCACTCCAAATTAAAACACAGCGCAACAGCGGCCACATTTATTTGGCAGGACAGTTCCAACATGTGAACATCCTCCACCTCACTGCAGTTGGGGCGACTTGACTCATAAGCAGCTGTTCTTACACAAAATATTAACGTGAACTACGTGTCACACAGAAGGCAGCGGTCTTGATTGTGGATGTGGGCCAGCATGTTCTATGAATGCTGAAAGGTGGGAGGAGCACAAATAAAAGCCACTCTTTAAAAAAACCAAATAATTCAAAGTAGAATTTTCTATCCCCACTCCCTCCCCACTCCCACCTTCTCCAATAATAGAAAGTAGCATCCGGATCTGGTTTGTATCCTCACCACTCACAAAGTGTTGCCCCATAGCACTTGCATCATCAGGGTTATGGATAATCACAGTTCATTTGCTTTGAAGAGATGTGTGTCTACTCCTTCCTCCTCTTCTTGCCTTCATGCTCATGTTCTTTGGGGCTGCTGCTGAGGGTCTTTGAGAGCCACCAAGCTGTCTGGCTTCTTCCAAAAACTTGTCCAAACCAAAAGGATCTTCCTCAAACTGAACTGGTCCTTCTCATCCTTTTGGCCTCTCTGCCTGTGGTCTGAACCAGAAAACTTGTCGGGAACAAATCTAGGAAACAAGAGAGAAGAGTATGAACTACTTTGTTTTCACTGGTGTAAACACTGAAACAGAGTTTCAGTGTTTGATATCTGTTGATTTCAGTGGCTTGATATCTGTTGGTCTTTATTCTGGCTTCTAGGTCATCACCAAACATGTCCTTGTCTAGATTTTTACTGGACCTATAAATACTGTGGGCCATATCTTTACCACCTCTCCAGGCTTGGTCATAAACATTATAAATTTCATCTTCTCCACCTGCAAATCCACTGACCATAACCTATAGGAAGGTGAATGACATTAAAAAAAAATGTAAACATTGTTTATTAAAAGATGAATCTGACAACATTCATGTGAAGCATCAACTCTTGTTATAATTTGTAGCTCAAATTTTCCAGAATCTGAACTGCAAATTTTAAAAAGGTCTTCATTGGAATGCGCGTGGTGGCTCGGGCCTGTAACCCCAGCACTTTGGGAGGCTGAGGAGAGTGAATCACTTGAGGTCAGGAGTTCAAGACCAGTCTGGTCAACATGGTGAAACCTGGTTGTTCTCCCCACACGCAGAATTGCCCCCAGTCTTTGGGGTTAGGGCTACCACCTCTGGTTCCTTCTGGGCTGAGGTCACCAGGTGAGTCACGCACTGGCAGAGCACCCTTTACTCCTTCAGCTGCCCATGTGGCTGTGTCTGTTGCCCTTCCTTGGCACTGGCTAAAGCCGAGTTTAAAAAGGCCACCTGCAGGCAAGATGTGCGCATTCTTGTAGGGGGATACACAGGACAAACGGGGCAGGGAGCAGGAGAGGAGCCCTTCCTTTGGGGCCTCAGAGGGTGCACCTGTGGGTCACAGGTGAAATGATGTCTGACTACTGGCTCCCAGGGAAGGCATGAGGTTCCAGGGAAAGCAGAAGGCAGGAAACCAAGAGCATAAGGGGTTCTGGGAGGGACCACAGTGGAAGGCGGCAAAGGTGGGGCAGCTGGAGTCAGGCTCACCATGGCTGCCCAGCTCTCCAGGTCCTCCAGGATGTTCAGCATGGGCCGAGGAGGCTGCTCCCCCTCTTCCCTCTCCCTCCTCCTCCTCCCTTCCTCCTCCCCCTTCCTCTTTCCCTTTTCCTTCCCCCCTCCTCCTCTTCATCCCTCTCCTCCTCCTCCTCCCTGCCCAGTCCATCTCCTGTGGGGGGTGGGGGTGTTCAGAGGGGTCCTCAGAAACCCAAAAGGGAGGTGCTGTGGCCCACCCCTGTCCCCACCCTCACTGTGTAACTGTGGGCCAGCCCCTTCCCAGAGGGGAATGAACAGCTGTTCTTTATTTTCATTCTTTTTTTTTTTTTTTTTTTTTTTTAAAGAGCCAAGGTCTCAGTGTGTTGCCCAGGCACAGTTCCACTGGCCATCAGTGCGGGAGTTCTGACCTGCTCCCTTTCTGATCTGGACCAGTCTACCCATCCTCAGGCAATCTGGTGGCCCCCTGCTTCTGGGAGATCACCATATCAATGTCGAACTTAGTGCAGACACCTGGAAACCATAATGACCAGCTGTTCTAAAGGTCTGTTCCAATTCCTCAATCCTTGACTGCCAGCAGTCCCCGCTTCCTCCTGGGGCTCTCTCCTCTTCCTCTGAGCGGTCTCCTGTATCTTCCCCAGGGAGAGCCATGAGGCTCAACTGGGCCTGTAGCTGCTGTTTCTGCTGGCTGGCAGCTTCCAGGTGCTCCTAACGGGCCAGGAAAGAGGGTGAGAAGGCACGGAGATTGCCAGGTTGTCCCCCTCAGGGCCCAGCCCTCAGTAACTCCCTCATCTGGGTCTCCTGAAACTCTTGGCAGACCATCTCAGCCACTGTTTTGCCCTGAGCTTCCTGTTGCTGCAGCTGGTCCACGAGCTGGGTCTGCAGCAGTAACCGTCTGTGCAGCACCTCCTTGTCAGAGGTCAGCTGCTGATAGGCGGCCACATACTGCTGCAGGTGACCCAGGTACTGGTCTGGCTGCCACTGCAGAGTCTGAGCCTCTTGGCTCTTCAACTCCACCTGAAGCCAGTGGCTGGCTTCTAGATTTTGGGCCCATAAGTAGGGTAGCGAGGGCACTGTGGGGCTGTTGCCTGCCCAGGCTCCTGGCCCCTTGCTCCAGGCCTAAGTGACTGCATCCATTGTCTTGCCTCCTTCCCCAGCCTCAAATCTCACACCCTTTTTCCTACCATTTAAACTGTAGGCCACAGACTGGTGGAAAAGCAGAGGGAGCCAAACACCATCTGCTAAGTGCACTACATGCCTAATGTTTCCACGTATTATCTCATTTAATCCTCAGCACCTCTGCAAGGAAAATGCTAACTTCGTTTTGAAGTTAAAAGAAACCGAGACTTGGAGATGCAAGGTAGTTCAATGGTGAGCAGTGGAGCTGAGGCTGGAATTCAGTTTCAATCTAAGGAGCCTCTTATACCATTGTCTCTTTCCCTGTGATTTTGGAACTCCATGCCTCTAGCTGGGATAATGATGTCCAGACCTGGAAGGAGCCCAGGGCTACCCACTTCTAAAATTCAGAGGGCAGGAAGCAAGAAACAGTTACAGCACTGCCCTGGAGGGTGCTGGGGTCACCTGTCCCCCAGGCTAGAGCTGTCTCTGGCCTCGCACCTCCCTTCCCCAGAGGCTGGTGCCTGCCTCCCAGCCCTTCTTTGATGGGGCAGGGGTTACCGTCTCCTTCATTCTCAGTCAGCTGCTCCTTCAGCTTGTGGTTCTGGGAGAGCGTGCAGCTGATGGTGGTGCGGTCATTCTGGAAGGATTGCCTGCACCTGATGGTGGTGCGGTCATTCTGGAAGGTTTGCCTGTGCACCTCCACTTGCTCCTCCCAGAGCTTGGCCTTCCACTCCAGCAGCTTCTCCTCCTGCTCCTGCAGCCTCTCCTGCTCCCAATTCAGCTGATGCAAGCCCTGATTGTCTTCCACCTGAGCTTGGAGTTGTCCTGCCAGACTCTCCAGCTCCTTCTGCAGGTGCTCGGCCTCGGCTTGTAGCTGCTGCTCCAGCTCTCAGGGCCCTGCTGGGGACTCCAGGTATGGGGATTCGGCTGAAAAAGGAAGCAGACAATAAGTGCCTCTGGATTCTCAAAAAAGAACAAAACAAAACAAAACACCCTCCTCTTGGTCCACAACTCCTCTCAGGCTTCCCACACTTGGCCTCCCTGCTAATGATTCCTCGCACCCGGATGGTAGTCAATCTTCCAAGCCACTTTCAGACAGAGAGCGCTGTGGGTGGCTGACAACTGGCACTCCTCCTTCTTTGCTGATGGGGACACGGAGGCTCATGGAGATGACAAGACTTGCTGTCTCCTGGCACTGACCTCTTTCCCTCTGCCTCAAAGCCCTTCCATGCACCCACCTCCCTGGGGCATTCTAAGCCACCCCTACAGCCCTCTGATGCCGGTCCTGCTTCCAGGTCACCCCAACCCCAGCTCACCCGTCTGGTTCTTCAGTTCAGCCAAGCGTGTCTCCAGCTTCTGTACTTGATGCACTCACACTACTTCTCCTCCTTCAATGTGCAAACCTGTCCGAAGCACAGGGGAAAGGGCCCTGGAGAGATGGACTGGTGGCTGGACAGGCTACCATCTCCCTCTCTGCTCCTACCTCCACAAAGCCCAGACCCATGAGTACCTCTGGTTGTACTATTCCCATTTTACAGATGCCCAGAAAGATCCAGTGACCTATTTAAGTTGGGGGGCTGAAGGGTCAGGTCTCACCTCCTCTGACATTTTCCACATCCTTTCCTGCCACCAGGCCCTCTCCCCTTTTATATGTTGAGCATATTCATCTCTCTCTAGCTGGAGTTGTTTAAGTGACTCCATCACCTGCAAGAATGAGCACAGCAGTTAGAAAGGGCTGTCAGTGGTCCTCATCTGCTCTGACATCTGCATCCTCTGCCACCATATGGCGTGCTCTCCATGGAGATACTCGGCATACTGGTCTGTCTCCATTTGCAGATACTGCACCCACTCCATCACCTGTGAGAAAGGACACAGAAGTTAGGAAGGGCTGTCACTGGTCCTCACCTACTCCTGGCCACCTAGGATCATCTTCCTTCCACGTCTACCTGCTGAAGTGTGAGGTTGGCGGTCTCCAGTTTGTTTTTCAGCTCCTCCAAGTCATGCTGCATCGCTGCCTTGTGGATCAGTATGACTACAAGCTGCTCTGCCTAAGCTGAGTTCTCCTGCTTCAGCTCCTTATTGCTGTTGCTATAGCCAATGGCAGCAGAGAAAGGAATTAACGAAAAATAGAAAGGATTGCTTTGGTGAACAACCCTCTACCATTGCCCCACAACCACAGAACTGTGGCACTGGAAGGGACCCCAGGAATCAAATGTCACAGGTGACAGGCCAGAGAGAAAACATGAGTTGCCCAAGTCTATAGCATGAGTTGGGGCACAGATGGCACTAGAGCTAGCGGTGCACACATGCAAACCTGTACAACCACCTCACCATACTCACCTGCACCCCTCCCACGTCGCCCACGCTACCCACGCTAAGGGCCCCAGACCTCCCATTCCACCTTCCCCCATCCTAGGTGTTCTTGTCTAACTGCAGCCTGAGAGCATCTCTGTCTCTGCTTAACTGGTTGTTGTCCTGCAAATACAGAAAGGTGAAGTCAGGATACAGCAGGCAGAGGAGCAGCTGGCCAACCAGGAAGACAGCTACAGTGACTATTCCAAAGCAACACTTCATCACTCTCAATCATGCCTGACATATTTTCAAGGCATTTCCAAGCCCGTGGTCTCATTTGTTTCTCAAAGACCTCAGTAAGGGTGGAAGGGACACAGAGAGAGATCGAATTTATAGCTGGCTAGCAGAGGCCCAGAGAGATCAGAGAATATTGCTATCGTTCTTACCATTATGACTACCCCTGTTTGAACCTTTATTGAGTGCTTCAGCAGGCATCATGCTAACAACCCCATTTAATCCTCACAACCACCATAGGAGACAGTTACTTTTATCACCTCTATTGTGTAGATGAAAAACATGGGGTATTAGAGGTTAAGTGCTTGCCCAAGGTCACTCAGACAGAGCTGGGATCTAAACATCCAGGTATATCTGATTGTCTATGCCCCTGTTTTCACTGTGAGGCAGGAAAATAGGGTCTGGAGGCAGGGAACATAAGGCCAGTTCACACTTCAGCTATAACAGGAAATATCCTCTCCATAGGGCGTACGAGTAAATGACTTTGTAACTTTACTTCATCCTCTCCAGTTACATAGGGCGTACCTGAAGTAACCAATGGAATCCTCTAGGGGGGTCATTAAACCCTCCAAAATTTTGTAACGGGGTCCTTGAGCCCCTGTGCTGGGGCGCGCTCCCATACTGTGGAGTGTGCTTTCATTTTCAATAAATCCCTTTATTCCTTCCTTGCTTTGTGCGTTTTGTCCAATTCTTTGTTTAAGATGCCAAGAACCTGGATGCTTTCCACCTTTAACAGCTGGGGGGTGGGGGCACAGATAGAAAGGGGGATAATCTTGTGTTCACTTTTTGAAGAGTACATTTGCATAGCCCAAAACTCAGAAAATACAGAAGGGAAATATCTCCCTGCCACCCTGTTCCTCTCTCCTGAGTTTTTTACGAATCCTTGCAGACATGTTTTATGTATAGTTTCATAGTACACACACACACACACTAACACACACACACAGACACACACACACATGTGTTCCCACTGTCTACACAAATGGTAACATACTAAAGATACTCTTCTGTATCTTCTTGGTACAAGTATCCTAACCCCCACCTAGGACTTGGTCAATGCCACAGTCAGGTAAGGGCAGGGCAGGCATTTGGCCTCCAAGCTCCATGTCCAGTACTTGCTCCCCTCAGTGCTCCCCAACTCAGCCACAGCAGCCAACACAGCCCTAGGCTGCCTCTAATGACCACACACAAAAGCAGTGAGAAATGGCCCATGCTGCCTTCTGGGTGGGACATGCCTTCCTGCAGAAGGGACCTTTAGGCTCACTCCTCCATCTGGAAAGCCGGGCTGCCAGGGTATGGTTAGACGGTTGACTCACCCTATTTGCCTTCTTCTGCTCCCTCTCCAACTCTCCCACACGCTGTGGGAAATACTGCAGGCGGCTGGTCAGATCCTCAGCCTCTTCTGGAATGAGAGGTTGAGATGGGGCCCAAAGGACTTCCCCTAAAGGCCTGTCAAAGTGTCAAGTTGAAGGATGATGGGGTGCCCAGATTCCCACCTTCAAACTGCCTGGCAGCATGCTGGGTGTAGTACAGTGCTGTCTGCAGCTGAGTTTTCTCACATGTAAGGATTTGTATTGCATGAACCTGAGCCTTTGGGATAAAAACCAAGCCAGGCGTGATGATTATTGCCTGTAATTCCAGCACTTTGGGAGACTGAGGCGGGTGGATCACCTGAGCTCAGGAGTTCAAGACCAGCTGGCCAACATCATGAAACCCTGTCTCTACTAAAAATACAAAAACTAGCTGGGCATGGTGGCAGACACCTGTAATCCCAGTCACTTGGGAGGCTGAGGCAGGGGAATCGCTCGAACCAGGGAGGAGGAGGTTGCAGTGAGCCAAATTGTGCCACTGTATTTCAGCCTGAGCAACAGAATAAGACTCGGTCTCTAAATAAATCATTAAATAAAGACACAATGCTTTCCATTTAATAAGCACTCAAAGCCCTTTATCAGTTTAAAATAAATACAAGCCCCTTGTAAAGTAAGGCTAAATGCTAAGTGATGGGGGAGAGAAAAAGGACATAAGTAACTCCTACTCTCATAAGGTTAATGACTAAATCCTATTTTTTGCACGTTCTTGAACTGCATATAAAGTGTCTCAATTTTTACTTAACATTTTTCTTGAAATATACTTATTTTTGGCCACTTTTTATTTGACCTAAGAAATACCATTAATGAAACAATGGTTTGACGTGATAGGCATTTCCCTCCTAATGCGCACTAAAACACTTAACTATTTGAAAAAAGAAGTATCTTTGTGTATCAACTAATATATTCTCCTCGGCCACCGTTGGTACACGGACCACATTTTGTTTCTCAAAGCAACGAGATGATTTCTGAGGTCATTTGCAGCTCGAACACGGAATGACTTTGTGGTGATGGAGTAGCCAAAAGTTCACGGAATGCACTGTCACAATTGTGATTCCGCTATAGCGCCGTGCATCCATCCAACACTTGTTTAATACCTAATACCTTAGACTGTCCTAGGCTGTGCACACAGAAGACTAAACCTCACTTCCTGAGTTGAAGTGCGGGAATAGAGGAGTAAATCATTTCTCCTCTATGTGGTTAAGTGCTGCAGCTCAGGTAACCACCGGCACACAGAGAAAGGGCGGTTTCTGGAGACAGGGCGGAGAGGAGACCGTGGGTGGGCATTTCCCAGAGCAGCCTCTGCCAGCCACTCTAATTTGATCACTTTGCCACGAAGCAGCAGCTGCGGGCAACCTCAGCCTCCCTTAGCAACCTGAGTGCCCCGCCCAGGTGCCTTACTATTGGTCTCGTGGAGCGGGATGGGCAGCTCTGCCGTGCAATCCTAGCTCGCAGCCCTTGCTCCGCGTGTACTCACGGGAGGACTCGCAGGCGTTACCGCCCTCCTGCGTGCCCCGCCCACCCCGGGGCAGCTTGTAGCTGGTGCGCAGGCGGGGCTGTGTGCAGGGCCGGCGCGGAGCCGGAGCTGCAGCGGTGAAGCGCTTGGGTTGGGCGGAGACTGCCGTGCCCGTTGCTCGCCTCGGTCGCCGCCTGTTTAGCCACCGCCGCCGCTGCGGGGGGAGCGGCCGCCTATTGTTTTTCTGCGCGGCGAAGGTGAGGAGCTGTCTCGGCCGGCGGAGGAGCCCCGGGAGCGTCACTGTGAGAGCGCAACTTAGTTGGCGGAGTTGGGGCAAGTTTTGTAATTTGAGGCGGGGTGGGGGTGCGGAGCGCGGCCCGTCCCCTGCGGCCGCTAGGTGGGGCGGGCCCCGGAGGAGGGTCGGCAGCTGCGCGGGGCTTCCGGGGCAGGCGAGACGGACGGGTAGCGGGGCGGCACGGGGACCTCAGCTTTGCGGACCCCTCCTCTCTGCGCATCACCCTTCTCCCGCGTTGTCTGCTTGGGGCTCAGCGCGCCTCACACTCTGCAGCCCAACTTGGGGCCGTCGCCGCTTTCCGGGTGGGGGGCGCGCCCGCCACGGATGGCCCGGAACCCTTCCCCGGGTCTCCTGGTTGGCGCTGCTGGGGCGGGCTCACTCCTCCCCTGGGGCCGGCGGCCGCTCTGTGGAGTCCGCGCCCTGAACAAGTGCTGCGGGCGCGGAGGAGCGGCTCCCCGGGGCCCACGCGGACGGTAAACGTGTCCGACGGCGCCCGCCTGCTGGGGTCTCCGCTGCTTCTCCGGGACGCGGCCCGGCTGAAACCCCGCCGCTCCGAGTCGAATGACCCAGGAGACCTGTGCGGTCGGTCCAATTTGCAGCTATACTTTGAGACTAATCTTTTTTTTTTTTTTTGTAAAGGCAAACCGGTATGTGAAATTGAAAAAAGCAAAAACCCTCAAACAAACTTTCTTTCTCTCCTCTTTCTCTCTTTTTTAAAATCAAGAAAGGGGGTAGATAGGTTTGTTTTGGAAGTAGTTCTTATAGCAGAGTGATACCGTCACATTTAATGCTCCTACTGTGAACTCAGGAATTCACGATGGAAGTTGGATTGAGCGGTATTTTGGTGTTCATTCTTTGCTGACACTCAGTAATGAAGGTATTTGGAGAGTTGATTGCTTCAGTAGAGTAAAAATCAGTGTGCCTTTTTTTTTTTGTTACTACTTGCCCCCCACCCCCCGCATTGTTTTATTTTTCGAAGAAGCAGTTTATTCAGTTTTTCTAAACCATTGGATTGCCCAGATGAGGACAAATGGTGCAGTTCTTGAAAGGTCATTATTGGCAAGTTTGTGAAGGAGCTAAGATCAGTTAAGAAACCAGTGTTACTGTTCTTGTATTCCGTCGTGGACTCTTGGGGATTTGCAGGCTGCATTAAGTACAAGTCTGGTCCAGTTTTGGGTGCACGTATTCCACTGAATAATTTGTGTGGCTTATTATATGAACATGATTCTGTTTCAGTTCTCCAGATGGAACTAGCTTAAATGTCTGTCATTCATATTGACAAATGAACAAAATAGCCAGAGTGTCATTTACTGTTAACTTCAGTTGTGTTCCTTTACCGTCTGCTAAATGAAAAAGAAAAATTTGAGAAATAACTGTGTATGTCAGTTTGCTGTGAGTGATTTCTCATGCTAAGTGAGTCGTGTGGAGAAGCGTTCCTGGGCTTTTCTGGTTTGGTGGGCCTTGTGTTATAAAACCAATTTTCTTCACCTGATGAAGCTAAAGACAAATTTTCTTCAGGCACAGGCGTTCCCCTTTAAAACTATAGAGCCAGTTTAGGATTCACAATACTCGCTCGATGGCTTCCCTTCCTGGTTGTATGGTTGTGTGTGTGTGATTGTGGGGAAGGAGGTTGGTTGACAGGTGGGAAGGGATTGTCAGGGAGGGACACAATGTTAGCCAGTACTGTTTACAACATAACTTGACGAGTGCACCAGTTGCTTTCCTTCTCTGGGCGGAGATAGCATGTTATCCTATAGGTACTATTGTTTTAGGATTTCTCACACTTCGTTTGCCTTGACTAAATAGTAACTGCACACATACTGTACTATAAATGGACTCCTCTTCTAGTCCGTAACTCCTTGAGGGCTGTGATAGACCTTACTTAGCTTTGTACCCTCTTTGCCAGTAGTCTTAACAGTGCAGGCACAGTATGTGTTTGAATTGGGTAAATTATTTTTACTGCCTAGTGGTAGCTAGCGTACACAGGAGAGAGCCACTAACTCTGGGGATTTGTCCAAAATGACAATTCACTTGCAGATCTGTGATGAAATTTACTTTAAAAGGATTTCTAACTTTAAAAAAAAAATCTGTCGGTTATTATTTATTTAAAGAAGTGGGGCTTAACTGGTGCTCTAAGGATTTCAACAAGAGATTCCGATGTAGAAATCCGCCCCCCCCTTTTGGTGAAACTATTATTTTTTTAGAGTCGGAATCTCACTGTTTCCCAGTTGTCTGCCGGGAACCCAACCTGTCCTCCCACCTCAGCCTCCCACAGTGTTGGAATTACAGGCCTGAGCCATCCCACCTCAGCTGGTGAAATTATTAAAATTGTAGTGACAACTCTCCCTCCATTGTGAAATTGGAAAAAAATTAGACATTTTAGAAAAACGTACACCCTTTGGAGCTAGGTAGAGTTCAGATCCCCACATTTCCATTGACTGGTTGCATAGCCTCTCAGAGCTTCAGTTTCCTACTCCATAATGGTTAGTAACATGCTTTGCAGTGTTTTTAGGGATGAATGAAACTGTGAGGTACTTAACTGCAGTATTTAACATGAAGTAGGTAGCTATTTCCTGGTAGCTGTAATGATAATAATTTTGATACGTTTTTACATGACTTAAGCATTCTTAAAAGTCTGATGCTTCTGAGTATAGAGGCTNCATAAAGTGAATGTGTCTCTTTTATACAGCAGAAAACTATTAAATTTATTTGAGCACTTGTTTGGCCATGAAGTCACGTCTATTGTCTGCAGGGTAAGTTCTCACTGAGCCTCCTAGCACCTTAGCCACCACATCATAAGGTGACTTCAATGCTGTAATTCAAGGGCAAGAGCTCTAGATTTTTGAAATGAACCACTCTTTTTTTTTTTCTAAGAGGAAATGCACAAATTGTGAGAAGAGATCTCAGCTTTTGTTCTAGATCTATAAGTTTTCTCCTCTATAAAATTGGCCTGAGCCAGGTGTGGTGGCATGCACCTGTAGTCCCAGCTAGTTGGGAGGCTGAGGCAGGAGGATGGCTTGAGCCTAGGAGTTTCAGGCTGCAGTGAGCTGTGGTCACACGGCTGCACTCCAGCCTGGGTGACAGAGCAAGATGTCTCTAACAACAACAAAATTGGTCTGTGAAAACTTAAATGAAGACTGCTAATCTGTGTGAAGTAGTGTGGTATAGCAGGTAGTGTGTGCATGAGGGGCAGAAGATCTGAGTAACCCTGGCCTTATTTCTTGCATATAATCTGATTTTTTTTTTTTTTTTTTGAGATGGAGTCTCACTCTGTTGTCCAAGCTAGAGTGCAGCGGTGTGATCTTGGCTCACTCCAACCTCCACCTCCTGGGTTGAAACAATTCTCCTGCCTCAGCCTCCAGAGTAGCTGGGACTACAGGTGTATGCCACAATGACCAGCTAATTTTTGTATTTTCGATAGAGACGGGGTTTCACCGTGTTGGCTAGGCTGGTCGCGAACTCCTGACCTCAGGTGATCCACCCGCCTCAGCCTCCCGTAGTGCTGGGATTACAGGCATGAGCCACCGTGTCTGGCATAATCTGATCTTTGACAAGTTATGCAACCTCTTTCAGCCTAAGTTTTCGCATCTGTAAAGGAGTAATAATAATACTAATGATACTCAACCTTCCTAATTCCCAGGGCTATTGTTGTAAGGAACAAATAAGATGATGTATATGAACATGTTAACCAGTCATCATGTTAACATGATGTATATGAACATGTTAACCAGTCACCATGTCCATGTGGGGACATGGAATATTTATCGAGGAAAAAAACCTAGAAAGTCATCAAGTGGAGCTTTTTTGACCACAGGGGGCTCTTTTGATAGCAGAATGAACAGGAAGTAACCACAGATGGAATGGACTTGCATAATAAGAGAGATTTTTCCAGCCAACATTTAACCCTTTTTCCTACTTACAGCCAATGACTCTCAATAGCTAGAGAAGATGTTCATGTATGTTTCTCACAGGTACTTTTAGGGGAGTTTCTGCAGAGGACATTTGTGTGGAACTTTTCAACAGTTAGTGGGAATAAATTAGGGCAGTAGAAATACAGTTGAAGGATCTGAACTTGAAAAACTGTAAATGGCAAAGTCATACGAAAGTGGACCTAGTAAAACAGTAAAGTTATGTTTGTCCTGTCACTCATGACTGCCCTTGCCTGTCCAGAGGTCTGAAGGTTTAGTCTCTGAAGGGATCAAACCGAGAAGCCTCTGGATGGGATACTTGAGACTTATTTGTGGGTGTCAGCACAATACCAGTGAATGCCATGCCAAAAACAGGGATTGAATGGCTATATGCACACTCAATTCAGAATGGAGGCTGGGTGTGGTGGCTCATGCCTGCAATCCCAGCACTTTGGGAGGGCAGATCACTTGAGGCCAGGAGTTGGAAACTAGCCTGACCAACATGGCAAAACTCTGTCTCTACTAAAAATACACAAATTAGTTGGGTGTGGTGGGACGTGCCTGTAATTCCAGCTACTTGGGAGGCTGAGACATGAAAATCATTTGAGCCCGGGAGGTGGAGGTTGCATTGAGCTGAGATTTCACCACTGCACTCCATTTCGGGTGACAGAGGGAGACTCTGTCTTTAAAAAAAAAAAAAATCCAGGATGAAGGGACTCATTGTCTTGTTCCTCCAACAAGAACATTGGTACCAAGGACATTACCTCTAGGCAGGAGGATAGAAAGCTTTTCTTTAAGAAATTGACCAGAGCGAGAAAAAAATGCCTAAATATACTGACATCAGTGTTTTATCCCAATAAGTACCATCTATACAATCCTAGAATGAAATTCAAAGTCAACAAAGTTCATCATATGCTCAGAGTTTCAAATCAGGTTTTCTTCTCTACTGGTTAGTATAAGTAGATGGCCAAGAAGTACTAGTTATCTGAGAAAGTCTCTAACATGATAGGTTGGGATGAAACAGCAAAAAACCCACAACAGCTTAGAGAATACACAGGCAAGACAGGGAGAAAATGAAGTAATAGAAAATTATCTATTATTAAAACCCTTAGAAGGAAAGGAAAGTATACTTCATCTGTGGAAAAAAAACCAAGATGCTATATATAAAAAGAAATATTTGGAGGACAAATATTTTGGAAATTAAAAGCACGATACTAGAAATTAGAAACTCAATAGGAGAAAAGGAAATCACCTAGAAAGTAGAATAAAAAATATAGAAATAGAAGCTAAGCTAAAAATGTAAGACTTAAAGGACCAGGAGATCTAATATCTGAATAATGTGAGTTTCCAGAGTGAAAGAACAGAGAACACAAAGTGGAGGAAATCATCACAGAACTAGTTCAAGAAAATTTCTCTGCATTAAGAGACATGAGTTGTCAGATTGGAAGGTTCTGTTGAATTTACAACAAATTGAGTAAAGACAGATTTACAACAATGCACATGTTGTGAAGTTTCAGAACACTGGGAACAAATGTTTCTACAACCTTCCAAAATTTATCATTACAAAGGATTGGTAACAAAAGTGGCCTTGAACTTTTGAATCACAACTTTGAAGACAAGAAAATAATAGAGCAGTGCCTTCAAAATTCTGAAGGAAAATTATATCCATTCTAGAATTCTGTACATAAACTATCACTTCAATTTGAGAGGTGAAAAATTACATTTTTGGGTGTGTAAAATCTGTAAAACTGGGTCTTATGTAACCTTTCTTAAGAGGAATTAGGAGGTGGGCCGGGCACGGTGGCTCACGCCTGTAATCCCAGCACTTTGGGAGGCTGAGGCGGGTAGATCACCTGAGGTCTGGAGTTCAAGACCAGCATGACCAACATGGTGAAACCCAGTCTCTACTAAATACAAAAAATTAGCCAGGCATGGTGGCTCATGCCTGTAATCCCATCAGGAGGCTGAGGCAGGAGAATCACTTGAACCCGGGAGATGGAGGTTGCAGTGAGCTGAGATCACACCATTGCACTCCAGCCTAGGCAACAAGAGCGAAACTGTCTCAAAAAAAAAAAAAAAAAAAAAAAAAAGAGGAATTAGGAGATCCAGTTAGAAGAGAGTCCCCTGGAGGATGAGGAGATCCCAGAATGAGAGTTGTGCCAGTGGTGCAGATTGGAAGAATAGACTAGAAAGACAGATTGAGTGCTGTCATCAACAATTCCCCTGCTGACATTTACTTTTTTTTCAACTTTAGGAAAGCATGCCTGGGTTTCATACTAGCTTCTAGTCTTGTCTTGACCACATATTGATGAAATTCCTACATCACTGCTGCTTAGACCTTCTAAGGTTCATTTATTTCACCCCACAGAATTTTTCTGTTTTCATTGACTCCTGAAGGCTAGTTGGCAAGGACTGAGGTCAGGTCACGGCAAGTTTAGAAGCAGAAAATACTGAATTCAGAGTACAGTCCATCCATTCAGAATGCTAGACATCCTTTGCCTGGCCCACAGGACAGTCCTGTCTGATGGCCCAATTGTGGCAAGCCCTATGTTACTGAGGACTCACTGGCCCTACGACTTCACTGGAAGGGGCGCTCATAAACATTCAGGGCAACTGGAGACAGAGTGTGATCTGGAGACTTCTTCAGCTTTTCTTTTCTTGGAAGCCTTCATCTGAAAGTGGTGATATTATCTGCTTTTTTTTTTTTTTTTTTTTTTTGTGTGTGTGTCAGAGTCTTGCTCTTTGCCCAGGCTGGAGTGTGGTGGTGCCATCTCGGCTCACTGCAACCTCTGCCTCCCGGGTTCACACCATTCTCCTGCCTCAGCCTCCCGAGTAACTGAGACTACAGGTGTCTACTGCCTTGCCCGGCTAATTTTTTTTTTTTTTTTGTATTTTTAGTAGAGACGGGGTTTCACTGTTAGCCAGGATGGTCTCCATCTCCTGACCTCGTCATCTGCTCACCTGGGCCTCCTATAGTGTTGGGATTACAGGCATGAGTAACCGCGCCCAGCCGATATTATCTGTTCTGTACAGGGCCAGGGTTGTTCTGACTCCTGAGTTTTTCCAAATGAAACAATTATTTTTTAGGGATGCATACATTTGTGCTACAACTTAATAAAATGCAAAGGAATGCATAGCATTAAAGTCAGAACAGTGCTTAATTCTCTGGGGAGTGAGGGAGAACAGGGTACAATTCGGGAAGGGCAGGGAGTGGACTTTAAAATGACTTGTAATGTATTAATATTTTTCAACCTAGGTGGTGGGTACATTGTTGTGTAATTTTTACTATTTTGAAAGTGTAGGTTGGGCCTGGTGGCTCACACCTGTAATCCCAACACTTTGGGAGGCCGGGGAGGGCAGATCGCTTGAGCTCAGGTGTTTGAGACCAGCCTGAGCAACATGGTGAAATCCCATCTCTACAAAAAAAATGCAAAAATTAGCTGGATGTGGTGGCATGTGCCTGTAGTCCCAGCTACTTGGGAGGCTGAGGTGGGAGGGTCGCTTGAGCCCAGGAAGTTGAGTCTGCAAGTGAGCCAAGATTACATCACTGCACTGCAGCCTGGGCAACTAAGTGAGACCCTGTCTCAAATAAAAGTGTACATATACATTTTATACATTCTTCTCTATTATCTATATTTTAATACAGTTTTTAAAAATTATTTTTAATTTTTATGGATACATAATAGTTGTATGTATTTATGGGGATACATGTGATATTTTGATACAAGCATATAATGTGTAATGATCAAATCAGGGTAATTGGGACGTCCATCACTTCAAACATTTATCATTTCTTTGTGTTAGGAACATTCCAATTCTACTCTTTCATTGATTTTGAAATATGAAATAATTATTTTTTAACTATTATTTCCCTATTGTGATGTCAAACCCTAGATCTCTCTTTTTTTTTTTTACCTAACTGTATTTTTTTCCCATTGACCAACTCCTCTTTGTCCCTGACCCCACTACCTTTCCCAGCTTCTGGTAACCATCCTTCTACTCTCTGTCTCCAAGAGTTCAGTTTCTTTTTCTGCTCCCCCATATGAGTGATAACATGTGATATTTGTCTTTTTGTGCCTGGCTTATCTCACTTAACATAATGCCCTCCAGTTCCATCCATGTTGTTGCAAATGACAGGATCTCATTCTTTTTTCATGGCCAAATAATATTCCATTGTGTGTATGTATCACATTTTTTAATCCATTCATTTGTTGGTGAACATTTAGGTTGACTCTCTACCTTGGCTGTGAATAGTGCTGCGATAAACATGAGTGCAGACAAGAGCACATAAGAGTGTGGATATATCTTCAATATATTGCTTTCCTTCCTTTTGGGGGTATACCCAACAGTGGGATTGCTGGATCATATGCTAATTCTAGTTTTAGATTTTTTGTGAAACCTTCATACTGTTCTCCATCTTGGCTGTACTAATTTGTTTTCTAACCACCAGTGTATGAGGGTTCCCCTTTCTCCACATCCTTGCCAACTTTCGTTACTGCCTGCCTTTTGGATAAGAGCTATTTTAACTGGGGTGAGATGATATCTCATTGTAGTTTTTATATACATTTCTGTTATGAGTAATGAGATTGAGAATTTTTTCCATATAACTGTTTGTCATTTATATGTCTTTCTTTTTCTTTTCTTTTTTTTTTTTTTTTTGAGACAGGGTCTTGCTCTGTTGCCCAGGCTGGAGTGCAGCAGTGTGATCTTGACTCACTGCAACCTCCACCTCCCAGGTTCAGGCAATTCTCTTGCCTCAGCCTCCTGAGTAGTTGGGATTACAGGCATGTGCCACCACTCCTGGCTAATTTTTGTACTTTTAGTAGAGATGGGGATTATGCCATATTGGCCAGGCTGGTCTCGAATCCCTGACCTGAAGTGATCTGCTAACCTGGACCTCTTAAAGTGCGGGGATTACAGGTGTGAGCCACGGTGCCCGGCCTCATTTGTATGTCTTCTTTTGAGAGATATCTATTCAGATCTTTTGCCCATTTTTAAATCGGATTTTTCTTTTTTTTGCTATAGAGTTGTTTGAGCTCCTTATATATTGTGGTTATTAATCTCTTGTCAGATGGGTAGTTTGCAGATATTTTCTCCCCTGTGTGAGTTGTCTCTTCACTTTGTTGATTGTTTCTTTTGCTGTGCAGAAACTTTTTAGCTTGAGATGTTCCCAGTTGTCTACTTTTGCTTTGGTTGCCTATGCTTTTAAGGTCCTACTCAGGAAACATTCGCCCAGGGCAATGTCCTGGAACATTTCCCCAGTGTTTTCTTTTAATAGTTTTATGGCTTCAGGTCTTAGATGTAAGTCTTTAATCCATTTTGATTTGATTTTTTTTTTTTTTTTGAGACTGAGTTTTGCTCTTGTTGCCCAGGCTGGAGTACAACGGCATCATCTCGGCTCGCCGCAACCTCTGCCTCCTGGGTTCTGGCGATTCTCCTGCCTCAGCCTCCCCCATAGCTGGGATTACAGGCATGTGTCACCATGCCCAGCTAATTTTGTATTTTTAGTAGAGATGGGGTTTCTCTATGTTGGTCAGGCTGGTCTCAAACTCCCGACCTTAGGTGATTCGACTGCCTTGGCCTCCCAAAATGCTGGGATTACAGGTGTGAGCCACCGCAATCGGCCGATTTGATTTTTATATATGGTGAGAGATAGGGGTCTAGTTTCATTCTTCTGCATATGGATATCTAGTCATAATAGAGTTTTGAAATACAAATGGACCCAAAGGTATGCAGCAGATGGGGGATTCCTAGAGTGGATGCTTGAGTTACGTTGAGCCCCAAACTCCAAGGCTTAAGGTAGAATTATTCTGGTTCTGATAGAGGGGAAGAAACTCCCAATTCCTCAGTATTAAATTCTCCTAGGAAGCTATTTTCTGACTTGCAGTGGCCTGTTCTGCAAGGATCGAGTCATGGGAAACATCAAGAAAGATATGGTTAGTTCTTTTCCAACTGCTGGCCGGCTGGAATGTTCTCTGCCTTGATTCAGATGTTACTGGAGTGGGAGGGAAGCCCTTAATTATAGTCAGTGACTGACTGATATCCATACTTTGCTCATGGTTATTTCCTCAGAGAAGAATATATGTGGTATTTTTGCCTACTGAGTGCGCATGTGTGTGTTGTTTATTATCTCTCCACAACATCTTTACATGACCTTTAGCTGTAGGATTGGGCCTTCCTAGGAGCTCTTAAGTCAGCCCCAGCTGTGCACACTGCTGCTGGATTGCTTTCACAGGCACACCTAGAATGTGGGTGTGGCTTTGAAATATGCAGCTCTCTGGGGTGTCATTTCACACTACCTGCTGTAGTCAGTAGTAACTGAACAGGATGTGGAACCACACCTGCTCCTAGGAGCTAGTCAGGACTCCCTAGGTTACAAGAAGCAGAAGCCCAATGCACAGATTTAAATGCAGAAAAGACATACTGGCATACTTAACTGCACAGCATTGGAGGAGATTCAGGTACAGCTGGATCCAGGCCCCCACTGGATCACTGGAAGCTATTTCTATCTGGTTTCTTCTGTATTGACTTCTTTTCAGGTGCACTCTCCCCCATCTGGTGACCTGGGGCAGTTACAGTCTTGTATTAACATTTTACTTGCTTATTAACTCCAGTAGTTTTTATATACTGAGTTCTTTTTGAATTCTCTGTCTCTCAATAATTCCAGCAAAGGTTTGGAGACTTGTAATGGTTCAGCTAGGGCTATGTAACCATCTCTGAAGCAATTGCATTGGCTAGGACGATAGAGTGGTCTCACCAAGAGGACACACATGCCCACCCCATTTCTGAGGGAGGGGCTTAGATCCACATGACACGGATTGAGAAAGGAAAGGTAGCTTTCATTATAACAACTATTTGTACATACAAACTTCTCTGGAGTGAATTTTAGATAACTGATTTTTGAATACAGCAATGTTTGAAATGATAGATTATAAATCTAGTTTATGAACATTGTCTTCCTACCTGGCCATATTTTATGAATTTCCACACTTAATAAAAACATGCTTTAAAAACATAGAAGTTTTCAATTCAAATGAGTAAGAAAGTTTCTGTACCAGCCATAGTGTCTCATACCTGTAATCCCAGAACTTTGGGAGGCTGAGGCGGGCAGATCATTTGAGGTCAGGAGTTTGCGACCAGCCTGGACAACACGGTGAAACCTCGTCTCTACTAAAAATACAAAAATTAGCTGGGTGTGGTGGTGGGAGTCTGTAATTCTGGCTACCTGGGAGACTGAGACAGAAGAATCACTTGAACATGGGAGGCAGAGGTTGCACTTAGCTGAGATCCTGCCACTACACTCCAGCCTGGGCGACAGAGCAAGACTCCATCTCAAAATATATATATATATATATATTTTTTTTGTAAAGCAATTGGGCAGCAACAGAGCTCTTACGTCTTTCTATTGAATGGAAGAAAAACTCAGCAGAAGAAATCTATTGCTTCTGACAGATCTTAGGGTATAATTTATTCAGACTTGGGGCCTTGAGTTCAGTTTGATTCATTGAAAGCTCAGGACACATTTTGGTTTGGTTTAAAGGCTTGCCCATTTAGTTTTCTTACTGAAGGGATTTCTAACCCAGTACCTGGAAAAAGAAAGTGTTTCTAGATTGAAGGAGTTTGCTGCACATGTTCTCTCTTATTAAAGAAATACTTGCATTTCTGACTTCATATTTCCCCTTCTCTGAGGGGACTTGTATTCTCTTTCATTGTGCAGGGGTAAGATGCATTTTGGAGATGCATTGCTTGATTTTAACTTCTGGCTCTGTTTCTCTGACTGTGACTTCGTCAGAAAGCTAGTCACTCAGTGCCTTTCTATGCTTCCATTTCCTCATCTGTAAAAACCTACATACAATAACCTACAGAAACTACTTAGGATGGTGCCTGGCACATAGTAAGCCCTTTATGGGTGTTTGCTACCAGTATTGTTATTTCATGAGCTCTCAAAGCACACAACCACAGGCCTGTTTTACTTCTGGTTGAGATGAAGCTTGGAGGGCAGAGGGCAGACGCCTGAAGCTAAGCAGCTGATTAAAAGTAGAATAGAAATAGATGAGAGGAAACCAAAGTGCTTTACTCTTTAGATACTTACCAAAGCATGTTTCGCTGCAGACTATGGGCTTGGGTATGGCCAGAGGTCAAAGGCCCTCTTATGTGCAGTGACATTTCTGAGCACAGGGCTGAGTTATAAAACCCTTGAATGGAAGGTTTTGGCACTTGGAACACGGGTTGGGCTAGAAGGGCAGGGTTTTTATAGAGGCGATTCATGGAACTGCTTATGCTGGTGAAGAACCCAGACTATTATGACTCACTTGTCTCTTTATTGCTTTGGACCAAGAACTGTTGTTTCCTTTTAAGTCCCTCTGTAGGAGCTGAACTACAGAGTAGAGCCAAGATAACTCTTTCAGGAAGACAGAGTGGCTTCAGTGAGTGTGAATGGGAATACTGCCTTGTTGGGCTCTGGGTCAAGTATCCTGGACAAGCAGAATAAGGATTTTATTTTACCAGGGTAGAATTGGTTTTGGAAACTGGCAGCATCCTTAAAATCTTAAATTTCAGATAAGCTTTCCTTTTGTCTGTCTGCCATTTTCATTCTCTGAAATCCAAGCTAAATGTGATGGTGTGACAAGCAGAGGACAGAAGAACAACTTTGGAAAGTAGAAATTAATGTGTCTGGGCTGCTACTTACAGAAGTAGGGGTCATTTGGAGTTCAGTTTCCCTGAGGTCCTGCTAGATCTCCTGGGAAAAACTGAAGGGGACTTTTGGACTGACGTGAGGCCTTGTGTGGTAGGCAGACTTCTAGGATATATTGCAGTGCTCTCCAACTCCTGGTCCTTACTCTTTAGGTAAGCTCCTCCCCTTGTGTTCAGGCCAGACCTATTGACCTGCTTCTCATGAATGGAATATGACAAAAGCAATGGGGTGTCACTTTCATGATGAGGCTGCAAGAGGCTGTGATTTCTACTTTGCTAGGAATCTCTCTTACTGCTGCTTTCTCCTTCTCTCTCTCTCGACTTCTTGACTTGTGTGCTTTGATACTGAAACCAGCTGCCGTGATGGAGCAACCTGCAAGGCAAGAAATCAAGGGCAGCTTCTTAGTCAGCATCCAGCAGAGAACTGGGTCCTCAGCCCAACAGCCCAAAAGGAAGTGAAACCTGCCAACAGCCACTGGATGAGTTTGGAAGTATATCTTGTCCCAGTTGAACTCTGCGTTGAACTCAGCTGGGGTAATTTTCAATGCAGCAATAGATAAAGAATATACCAGGTCAGTAAAATTTACTGTCTTGAACAAGAAAGGAAACAAAGATTACCCTCAAACTATGTGGCTTTGGATACTTTTTGTGAGTTTGGAACTCATTGTGAAGTAGCAGATCATCCAGAATTCAAGGAGACGGTGGTTCTTCGTCCCTGAGGGATCCTAGGTAATGTTATGGTCTCCAATACAGTGCCTGGAAGTTATTCCAAGACATTTGAGAAAGGATGCTAAAGCCAAGAGCGCCAGGATTTCTTTGGGACTCCTAACTGATGCTGAAGTCACTGGTTGGGAGAAAATCTCCTCCTTGGTGAACAGGAGCAGGAAGTATGAAGTGTGGGAAAAGACAGAGGCAAATCCAAGTCTTTATTTATTTATAATTCTGGTTTCAGAATGGGGCTACCACATGGTCAGGAGGAAGAGACTCACAAAGAAAGATGAAGGTTGCAGAGAGGTGCTGTGGAAATAGCACATGCTGAAGGAGTCTTCTAAGCAGCCCAGAGGCGATGACATACCAGTGCCAGCAGAGGAGGAGAACCACGCTTCAGTATAACAAAAACTTCAGTGAATCATGCTCAATGTGGGAAAGTTAAATAGGCATGGCTAAGGATAAAAGAAAAAATACACATAATCTCACGACCCAGAGAGAAGCAATGTTGACATATTTCTCTTCCTCAATGCATATTTACATATTGTTGATATTTTTACTGTCTGTGCAATTTTGCTTTAACTAAACATTTAAATAATGAAATAATTCAAACATACCAAAACAATATGTCACCAAGTGTGGCAGTTTGGACTAAGATGGGTGGCAATAGAATGAGTTCCCCTTCATTCCAGGCAATAACATTGGTTTAGACAAGAAAGACATTAATTTTTCTCTCACCTAAACCATGTCTGTAGATGGTCAATCCAGGGCTGGTTTGGCAGTTCTATATCATCATCACTGGGGATGCAACTTCCAAGTCTCTGGTGTGCCATTCCTAGGATGCCTTTGTGTTTGTAAGTTGGTTGTTGGAACTCCAGAAATCTCACCCACATCCTACCACATAGGAATCCCTCTTTCTCTTTAAAGAAACTCCCAAGAACGTTTATACCACACTTTCGTTCATACCTTGTTGGCTAAAATGTAGTAACATTGCCACATCTAATTGCATGATAGGTGGGAAATGAAGTTTTAATTCAAGATGATGTGACCAGCTAAAAAATTATTTGCCAGGCCATGGAACCATCAATGAGGTTTAATATATGATATCACTTCGCTCATTTGGATCTCTGTAAAATTTTTTTAAATTAAGAAATGAAGAGTTAGGCCAGGTTCGGTGGCTCGTGCCTATAATTCCAGAACTTTGGTAGGCTGAGGGGGGTAGATCGCTTGAGCCCAGGAGTTTGATACCAGCCTGGGCAACATGACAAAACCCCATCTCTACTAAAAATGCAAAAATTTAGCCAGGTGTGGTGGCACGCGTCTGTAATCCCAGCTACTTGGGAAGCTGAGATGGGAAGATCTCCTGAGCCCAGAGAGTTTGAGGTTGCAGTGAGCTGTGATAGTACCACTGTACTCTAGCCTGGGTGACAGAGTGAAACCCTATCTCAAAATAAGAAAAAGAAATGAAGAGTTAAAGATTTGGATAGAGTCTACTTTCACCAAGGATATAGAAAGCTAAAAAAGTATTACTCCCACATAACAAGAAAAAGCCAGATACACTACAAAATTACAACTTTTCTTAAACCCATCTGAGAATTGAGTTTGGAGGGTGACTAAGCAGCCTGAAATCCAAGCAAAGACCGGCCCCTCTGAGATCTACTTTTAGATCTATATTTCTTTAAGAAATCTCCATACTGTTTTCCATAGCAGTTGTAATAATTTACATTCCCAGCAGCAGTGTATAAGCATTCCCTTTTCACTACTTCCACGCCAACATCTATTTTTTTGACTTTATAATAATGACCATTCTGGCAGAAGTAAGGTGATATGTCATTGTGATATCAATTTGCATTCCCCTGATGATTACTGATGCTGAGTATTTTTTCATATGTTTGTTGGCCGCTTGTATATCTTCTTTTGATAAATATTTATTTATATCTTTTGCCCATTTTTGATGGGCCTATTTCTTTTTCTTGCTGGCTTGTTTGAGTTCCTTGTAGATTCTGGATACTAGTCCTTTCTCAGATACACAGTGTGCAAACATTTTCTCCTAATCTGTGGGTTATCTGTTTACTCTGCTGATTATGTTTTTGTGCTGTGCAGAAGCTATTAAATTTAATCAGGTCTCATTTATTTATTTTTATTTTTGTTGTAGTTGCTTTTGGAGTTTTAGTTATGAATTCTTTGTCTAAGCCAATGTCCAGAAGAGTTTTTTTAAGGTTACCTTCTAGAAGTTTTATGATTTTGAGTCTTAGATTTAAGTATTTGATTCGCCTTGAGTTAATTTTTGTATAATGTGAGCGATAGGGATCCAGTTTCATTCTTCTAAATGTGACTAGCCAGTTTTCCTAGCACCATTTATTAAATAGGGTGTCCTTTCTCCAATTTATGTTTTTGTATGCTTTGTTGAAGATCAGTTGGCTGTAAGTATTTGGCTTCATTTCTAGGTCCTCTATTCTGTTGCATTTGCATAAGTGCCTGCTTTTATACCAGTACCATGCTGTTTTGGTAACTATAGCCTTGTAGTATAACTTGAAGTCTGGTAATGTGATGCCTCCAGATTTGTTCTTTTTGTTTAGGATTGCTTTGACCATTCTGGCTCTTTTTTGTTCCATATGAATTTTAGGATTGTTTTTCTAATTCTGTGAAAAATGATATTGGTATTTTGATAGAATTGCATTGAATCTGTAGATTGCTTTGGGCAGTATGTTCATTTTCACAAGATTGATTCTTCCAACCCACGAACATGGGATGTGTCATCTATGATTTCTTCCAACAGTGTTTTATAGTTCTCCTTGCAGGTATCTTTCATCTCCTCGGTTAGATGTATTCTTAGGTTTTTTTTTTTTTCCAGCTGTTGTAAAAGGGATTGAGTTCTTGATTTGATTCTTAGCTTGGCCATTGTTGGTGTATAGCAGCGCTACTGATTTGTGTACACTGATTTGGTAATCCGAGACTTTACTGAATTAATTTATCAAATCTAGGAGTCTTTTGGAGAAGTGTTTAGGGCTTTCTCGGTATATGATAATATCATCAATGAACAGTGATAGTTTGACTTTCTCTTTTCCAATTTGGGTGCCCTATATTTCTTCCTCCTATCTGATTGCTCTGGCTGGGACTTCCAGTAATATGTTGAATAGAAGTGGTGAAAGTGGGCATCCTTTTCTTGCTCCAGCTCTCAGGGGGAATGCTTTCAACTTTTTCTTATTCAGTATGGTTTTGGCTGTGGATTTGTCATGGATGGCTTTTATTAATTTGAGTAATTTATTAATTTGAAAATTTATTAAGTACCTTCTATTCCTAGTTTGTTGAGGGTTTTTTAAAATCATAAAGCGATGCTGAATTTTATCAAATCCTTTTTCTGCATCTACTGAGATGATAATATAGTTTTTGTTTTACATTCTATTTATGTGATGTATTACATTTATTGACTTGCCTATGTTAAACCATGCCTGCATCCCTGGGATGAAATAAACTTGATCACAGTGTAGTATCTTTGTGATATGCTGTTGGATTCAGTTAGCTAGTGTTTTATTGAGGTTTTTGCATGTGTGTTCATCAGGAATATTGGTCCGGAGTTTTCTTTTTTTGTTACGTCCTTTCCTGGTTTTGGTGTCAGGGTGATACTAGCTTCACAGAATGATTTAAAGAGGATTCCCTCTTCCTCATTCTTTTGGAATAGTTTCAGTAGTATTAGTACCAACTCTTCTTTGAATGTCTGGTAGAATTCAGCTATGAATCCATTTGGCCTTGGGATTTTTTTTTTTGTTGGCATTTTGAAAAATGTACTGATTCAATCTCTCTGCTTGTTATTGGTCTGTTCAGGGTTTCTGTTTTTTCCTTATCTAATTTAGGAGGGTTGTATGCTTCTAGGAATTTATCCATTTCCTCTAGGTTTTCTGTTTTGTGTGCCTAGAGGTATTCAGAGTAGCCTCCAATGACATTTTGTATTTCTGTAGTATTGGTTGTATGTCTCCAGTTTTATTTCTAATAGAGCCTATTTGAATCTTCTCTCTTCTTTCTTGGTTAATCTAGCTAATGGTCTATCAATTTTGTTTATCTTTTCAAAGAATCAGCTTTTTGTTTCATTGATCTTTTCTATTTTTTTTGCTCTCAATTTCATTTAGTTCTGCTCTCATCTTTGTTATTTCTTTTCTTCTTCTTCTTCTTATTTTTGAGACAGAGTCTCACTGTGTCATTCAGGCTGCAGTGCAGTGGCATGGTCTTGGTTCACTGCAACCTCCACTTTCTGGGTTCAAGTGATTCTCATGCCTCAGCCTCCTGAGTAGCTAGGATTACAGGTGCCCATCATCATGCCTGGCTAATTTTTGTATTTTTAGTAGAGATGGGATTTCACCATGTTGGCCAGGCTGGTCTCAAACTCCTGACTTCAAGTGACCTGCCATCCTCAGCCTCCCCAAACTGCTGGGATTACAGGTGTGAGCCACTGTGCCCAGCCTAAATTTGTTTTTTTAAATTTCTTTTTCCCCCCTTAATGATGTGACTTAAATGTTTATAGTTTATTGTAGCCTAATTCAGGGGTGAAGGCTCTGTATACTTTCAGGAGTGCTTTCAGGGGTGAAGGCTCTGTATGAGTTCCTTGGTTGTAGAGTCTTTGTATGACGGCTTTTTCAGATGCTGGTTGTAGTAGCACTGTGCTCAGTGTGTGAGCAAGTTCACTGTCTCCCATAGGATTGGAATGACAGAGGTCTCTTGAAGCTTATCTCCTTCCTCCATATTATGTATTTCTTTCTTTCTTTATTTTCCCCCCAGTATTTTATTTACGGGGTTGAATAGTCCAAGCTTCAGACCAAAAGGGAGCTATCCGTGGGTGAAAACCAGCTGTGGCTAAAGCAGGTGGGTAAATGCAATAACCAACGATGGGCAGAGGTCCCTGCCTTGTCAGAGGTGACTGGGGGAGTTCTCAGTGAAACATTCTGAGGTCTTATCAGAAGGAAGGACTGGAGCCACCTCAGCTCTTCTGCCAGGCCCGCAGGAAAGCTATCCACCTCCCAGACACACTCTTGACCCAGTGTTCTGGCTAGTCAGAGCAGATAGGCACCTCTGCTCGTCTGCAGGAATGTTGGTGTTCCAGGTGGAGAGGAATTGTGACTCTGTCTCTTGGGCAAGCCTGCACCTGGAGGGTGCTCCTCCGGTAGGGATGCAGTCACCCTGAAGTGTTCCAGAGAGGCTGTCTAGAGGTGCAGCCGCACTGAGTTCCCATGGGAAAAGCCCCAGCTGTGTTTGCAGTGGTGATTGGGGTGGAAAAGAAATCCCCCTCTCCAAGGCCCTTCACAAACACCAGCACTGCCTGACTCGTGGTGGGAGAGCTACAGATTTTCCCTGCTGATCTCTGAACTGCAGTTGTGCCTCTGCTGAAGGAAACTTCCCACCAGCAGAAAGACCTGGGACTCAAGGCTTGCCACCTGGGTTCTTTTGTCCCACAGGGTGTTCCCTTGAAGGGGTGCACTCCCCCTTCCTTTAGGAGTGGGAGGCCCTGAGAGCCAGACTACTGTGAATACTGTTACTCCTCTGAGTCTAGCCACCCAGTGTGGCTGCCACACTGCAATCTGGTACTAGGGAATATCTGCAAGGGATCCAGAGTTGTGACCTGCCCTCAAGTCTCCCAGCAGCGGGTACCAGCACCAGCTCTAATAGGAGTGGCAGGGGAGTGATGTAGACTCAGAGATTCCTTAGTTATAGATAGCCTTCATGTATTGGCTTCCTCAAATGCCTATCCGGGTAGTAATAAATAGGTCACATGGGCAGATTCAGGACCTCCTGGTTAGCCAGAGTGGTGCAGGCAATGGTGATGGCTGGGGTCACACACAAGTTTTCTCCTTCCTGGGCACAGTGTTATTCTAGCTGCAGATGCTGTAATGGACTGTGTGAGTTGGCCTCCAGCCAGAAGTGATGCTTGCCAAAGAGCACCAGCTGTAGCAGAAGTGATGGGATTTGTGCTCGCCTTATGCTACCCAGGGCTGGTACTTTGCATTATCAGGCAATGGGTGGGGCCATACAGCTCCAAAAAGTTTCTGTCCTTTGTGCTCCAAAAAGTTTCTGTCTTTTATGTTAAGCTACCAGGCAGGTGGTGGGCAAAGCCAGGTGGGGACTGGGTCAGGCAGGTCCATGTTTTGACTTTTCACATGCGGTGCTAGCAGTGGCCCCTGTGGGAGTTGGGTGATGGTTCTCTGGCCATTGTGATAATGTTCCAGAGAGGAGCGTAACTGCCTCTGCTGCACGGGAGAGTTCATGCAGGGAGTGGGGAGTAATAGGCAGCAGTAAGCCCCACCCAGCTCCCGTGCACTTGGCAAGGCAGATCTCTTACCTGCAGTATTCTGCTAGCAGCAGCCAGCTAAGTTCCTGGCCATCTATGCTTAGAACTCAAAACTTCCTTGGGCCATAAGCCTTTCCCAGGGGAGACAAGAACCATGGCTTTCAGGCCATGCCCCTCCCAGTCTGCCTGCACAGGCGGGGCACCCAGCTCATTTGCTCATGACTGCAGCACACTTCCCATTCGCTACCAGGTTCTGGCCAAGGGAGTTCTTCCCCACTCAAGGTTATATCGCAAAATTCAGTTGGGAACTTCTTTTAATTAACTCAGGCAATGACCGCTGCCTGAGTAAGTTGGCAGACTTTTGTGAGGTCTCATATGCAGCAGAATAAGGAATGGCCTCCCTTGGTCCATGCTGGAGACAGACAGTGCATGCAAAGTTCTTCCTGCTCTCATTTGTGCTTTTATATTCCTCTCCACTCCCAAAATCAGTTCCAGTGTTGGGTAGGGTTAAGGCCTTTCCTTGTGGCCTGAATTACCAGGTTCCCTGGTGGGGGTGTATACCCTGGAGGCAGTCACTCCCCTTGTCACACTCTGGGGACTTACAGTTCTGTTTTGTTTCGTTTTTTGAATCTGGCTCATGCCATAGGCTGCAGCCTGCTACTTAAAAAAATAATGGGTGCAGCACACCAACATGGCACATGTATGCATATGTAACAAACCTGAACGTTATGCACATGTACCCTAGAACTTAAAGTATAATAAAAAAACAAACAACAACAAAACAAACAAAAAAATCTATGGGCCAGGTGTGGTGGCTCATGCCTGTAATCCCAGACTTTGGGAGCCCAAGGCAGGTAGATCACTTGAGATCAGGAGTTTGAGACCAGCCTGGCCAACATGGTGAATCCCCATCTCTACTAAGAATACAAAAATTAACTGGTGGTGATGCATGCCTGTAATTCCAGCTACTCAGGAGGCTGAGGCAGGAGAATTGCTTGAACCCGGGGGGCAGAGGTTCAGTGAGCTGAGGTTGTGCTACTCCACTCTAGCCTGGATGACAGAGTGAGACTCCATCTTGATAAAATAAAATAAAATAATCTGTGGGTTTTAGTTTTCCTGTTTAGTTCCTGCATTGTTTCTTGGGAAAAAAGTCACAGTGTGAATATCTACAGGTTATATTTTGTGTTTCCAAGTGGGAGTGACGTGTGAACACTGCCTCCAATCTGTCATCTTGGAGAATAAAAGCAATCCTAAAGACTACCTAAATGTTGAGACTATCTGGGAATTTAAAATAACTATGATTAATAGGTTAAAGGCTCCATTGGAAAATGTAAACAACATGTATGAATCGATGGATTTCAGTAGCGAGATAAAATATATGGAAGAGTCAAATTTAATTGATAGAAACAAAAAACAAGGTAACAGAGATGAATTATGTCAGTGAGCAGTTCAGGAGACTTTACATTGCCGAGGAAAGAATATATGAACCTGAAGGCAGGTCGTTAAAAATTATGCAAACCAAAACACAAAGAGAAAAAAAATAAAAACCCCAGAGCACCCAAAAGCTATGGGACAATATTGAATGGTCTAACGTAAGTGTAATTAGAATACCAGAAGGAGATGAGAGAAACAGTGAGGTAGAAGACATCAACTATATTACTCACCCCATTTTTTCTTCTTGAAGCTAACCACTTATCCTAAAGTGAGTGTGTATTACTTCCATCCTGTTTTAATACTTCTTATTAAGGTATAGCTAAATATAGCACCAAATATGTGCATAGGTTCAGACCTGAATGGGTTTGAAGCAATGGAGTTGCTTTTGTTTTTAAATGTATATAAATGGCATCATGTATCCTTTTTGTAATTTACTTTTTTAAATTAAAAATTAACTTTCATTAATTTTGACTGGATAGTATCCCATTATATAGTTTACTTATCCCCCCAAGTGATAGAAAACCTGGTTTATTTTAGTTTTTACTGTTATAAACAATGCTGCAATAAACATATTTACACATGACATTGTGAACATATGAGGTTCATAATATATTCTTCAGTGTGCAATTCTGAGTTGAGAAAAAGCAATTTTTTTTTTTAGAAGAATCTCACTCTCTCACCCAGACTGGAGTGCAGTGATGTCATCTCGGCTCATTGCAACCTCAACCTCCACCTCCTGGGTTCAAGTAATTCTCCTGCCTCAGCCTCCCAAGTAGCTGGGATTATGGATGCCTGCCACTACACCTGGCTAATTTTTGTATTTTTAATAGAGATGGGGTCTCACCAGGTTGGCCAGGTTGATGTCAAACTCCTGACGTCAACTGATCTGTCTGCCTCTGCCTCCCAAAGTGCTAGGATTATAGGTGTGACCACCATGCCCCGCAACAAAAAGCGATTTTCAATATTGCTATTGCCAAATTGTTCATTAAAGTGGTTAAACTGATTTACACCTCCACTAGCAGTGAATAGTAATTTCTAATTCATGACATTTTCATAAACAGTATTATCAGAGTCTTAATTGCTGCCAAATTATAGATGTAAAATTATTGTCATTTTAATTTGCATTTTCCCTGAACATCTTTTTTTTTTTTTTTTTTTTNTGGTAAAAAGTAAAGAGATGGAGTAGGGAACACAGGTGGTTGAGAGTGCCTTGGGCAGAAGGGCTTCTGCCCCACCTCCCATTCCAGATTCTCTTGTGCAGCTTGTAAGGTAACAAATGTGGAGTAATCTTTTTTTTTTTTTTTTTTGAGACGGAGTCTGCTCTGTCGCCCAGGCTGGAGTGCAGTGGCCGGATCTCAGCTCACTGCAAGCTCCGCCTCCCGGGTTCACGCCATTCTCCTGCCTCAGCCTCCCGAGTAGCTGGGACTACAGGCACCCGCCACCTCGCCCGGCTAGTTTTTTGTATTTTTTTTTAGTAGAGACGGGGTTTCACCGTGTTAGCCAGGATGGTCTCGATCTCCTGACCTTGTGATCCGCCCGTCTCGGCCTCCCAAAGTGCTGGGATTACAGACTTGAGCCACCGCGCCCGGCCTTTTTTTTTTTTTTTTTGAGACAGTCTTACTCTGTCTCCCACGTCGGACTGCAGTGGTGCCATCTTGGCTCACTGCAACCTCCACCTCTCGGGTTCAAATAATTCTTGTGCCTCAACCTCCCAAGAAGCTGGATTATAGGCAGCCACCACCACACCCGGCTAATTTCTTTTGTATTTTTAGTAGAGACAGGGTTTTGCCGTGTTGGCCAGGCTGATCTCGAACTCCTGGCTTCAAGTGATCTACTCGCCTTGACCTCCCAAAGTGCTGAGATTATAGGCATGAGCCACTGCACCCAGCCGTGAATATCTTTTTGTATCTTTCTTGGACACTTATGTTTCTGTTTATGTAAATTCCGTGATCATCTTATTTGCTCATTTTTAATTGCATTGTCTTTTTCCTATTATTTTGTAAGATTTCTTTATCCCAGTTAGTCTTTATTATATGTTTATCTGTGGCTGACCTTTTATTTTTGTTATGAGCTCCTTTTTTAATACAAATATTAGAATTTTAATTTGGGAAATTTAACAATTGTTCTCTTTGTGTTTTTGCTGCCTTATGAAGTGCTTTTTTACTGTAATATCATAAAATTACGTTTTCCTCTGTTTTCTTCCCAAAGTGCTAGAAGTGTTTTTTTCACATTTGCAAGTTGTTATATGTGAGATAGGGTGTCATTTATCATTTTCTTCATGAAGCCAATTGTCCTGGTACTATATTTTCAATTGTGTTTTCTTTCCCCAGTGTTTAACGCCACTGTTGTCTAGTTTCAAGTTGCCACTTATATGGGGGTGGGTCTGTTTTTAGGCTTCTTATTCTGTTCTTTTTGCCTTTTTTTCTGTCTTGGTGCCTCTTCCATTTTCTTCACTTAACATTATTTCATAGGAATATATGAGGAAATTTAGAGGCGGCCAGCAGTGTCTGGACCACTGAGAGAACAGCTGTAAGAACTAGAGTGTTTACTTTTCTTCCTTTTTTGGGCTTTATTTTTAATTGACAGGTGATAATTGTATATATTTGTAGGGTATAATGTGATATGTTGATACATGTATGCATTGTGGAATGAGCAAATCAGGCTAATTTTGAGGAGTTTTGATTCCTGATGAGCTTACTGGGCATAGACTGGAGAACCAGAGAATACTCCAAAACCTTCTGGAACGCCGCTGTCATTAAGTATGATGAGTAAGCCACATGACTGGCGCTGTGAGTGTAATGATAAGCTTTGGGGAAAAGGAAACTTCAGCCTGTTCTCATCCCATATTGTTTCACCTGAAAGCTTATTTGAATTATTGAAATTCTTACCATAGCTTAGATTATTAAAAATTAAAACTTCTGATGGAAGAGGCAACATACTTACGTACCAGATTAGGGAATTGTTTTAAAGAAACACAAATGTTCCCTACTTTTCTTTTTTCTCATCCGGTAATAACGTGAAGGTGGAAGAAATCTTTGAGGTCATCTAGTATGGGTCGCCCGGATGGAATTTTGAGAATTTTGTTCTACTGATGTACCATGTTCTTATGACAGTTGTGGAGGAAGAGCAGGAGTCATTTTAAGTCAGAGGAAAGTGATTTCACTGATACTCCCTGGCTAGCTTGACATTTGTCTTCTGAAGTTGGAGGGTCTAGGGCAGCTCTATGAGTCATACCCAAAAAGTCTAAAATCAGGAGGCCATGGTTGGAGCTGTTCCTGCCTGGCAACAGAGTGACAGGTGATGGCTGTACTCTGAGCTGCACTTTCACTAATGATAGGCCAAGATGCCTGTTTTTAGAGCTATGGAAGGGAAGATTTGTACTGGAATAAATTTATATTATTCATATTACATTGGACTACTCCCAAATTAGGTAATTATTAGGTTATTTGAGACTTTATGCAGGAATAGGGAAGAAACTGCAGAGAAAGTTTGAAGGGGTCTTCTGAAGTTGGAGGGTCTAGGGCAGCTCTATGATTCATACCTGAAAAGTCTAAAATCAGGAGGCCATGGTTGGAGCTGTTCCTGCCTAGCAGCAGAGTGACAGGTGATGGCTGTACCCTGAGCTGCACTTTCACTAATGATGGGCAAAGATGTCTGTTTTTAGATCTGTGGAAAGGAAGATTTGAACTGGAATAAATTTATATTATTCATATTACATTGGACTAGTCCCAAATTATGTAATTATTAGCTTATTTGAGATTTTATGGCAGAATAGGAAAGAAACTGCAGAGAAGTTTGAAGGGGTGGGGAGAAATAATAAAGTTAGTTTTTTTGTTCTTATACTCCTTTGGGTCCTGCTTAATGAAAACACTAGTCAAATATGAATCTTCAGGTCAGGTGCAGTGGTTCACCCCTGTGATCCCAGCACTTTGGGAGGCCAAGGCGGGTGGATCACCAGAGGCCCGAGTTCGAGACCAGGTGGCAAATATAAAAATTAGCCAGGCATGGTGGCGCACACCTGTAATCCCAGCTACTCAGGAGGCTGAGGCAAGAGAATGACTTGAACCCAGGAGGTGGAGGTTCCAGTGAGCAGAGATCCCACCACTGCATACCAGCCTGGGTGACAGAGTGAGACACCATCTCAAAAAAAAAAAAAAAAAAATATATATATATATGAATATGAATCTTCAGATTGGAGAATCATAACAAGTCACAACTAAGAAAAAATAAACATTTAGGTAAAATCACAAAGAGAATACATTTTTAAAATTCTGTCTGCCCCCTACGATCCCTCCAGGAATATCATGTGACTCTAAATGTGTGATACTCTGAGGATCCAACATCACCTATGTGATATTCTGGGCAAAAATGAATAACCTGAATCTAATAAAGAAATATCAGACAAACAAAATGAGAAACACTGTATTTAAAAATTTGGGGGAGAGGAGTATAATAAAACTGTCAATGTAATAAAAATCAAAAGCTACATAAATAGTCCAGATTCAGGAAGGCTTAAAATATATAACAACTAAATGCAATGCCTGAGAAGAGATTGGGTTGTGTACTTGAGGTGGAGAGATGGGGGAAGAATGTGATAAAGGACATTACCAGGCCGAATGAAGAAACCAGGAGAAGAATGGAAGATTAATAAAAATGTATCATTGTTAAATTTATTAAAGTTGATAACTGAGCTGAGGGTTATACAAGAGAGTGTCTGTACTCTTAGGAAATGCACACTGAAGTATTTAGGGGTAAAGAGCACAGTATGCATAACATATCACCAAGTGGTTCAGAAATATATATATATATATATTTTTTTTTCTTTTTTTGAGATAGAGTCTTGCTCTTGTTGCCCAGGCTGGAGTGCAGTGGTGTGATCTAGGTTCACTGCAACCTCCGCCTCCCTGGTTCAAGTGATTCTCCTGCCTCAGCCTCCCAAGTAGCTGTGATTACAGGCATCCGCCACCATGCCTGGCTAAGTTTTTGTGTTTTTAGTAGAGACAGAGTTTTGCTATGTTGGTCAGGCTGGTTTTGAACTCCTGACCTCAAATGATCCCCCTGCCTCAGCCTCCCAAAGTGATGGTAGTGCAGTCGTGAGCCACCGTGCCCAACTGCAGAACTAAAACATTCTAATATCCTAATATTTTCTTTGTAATTCATACATGTTAAAATTTTAAGATTATTTTTATTTTTAAATTTGTGTTATTATTTATTTATTTATTAGAGACAGAGTCTTGCTCTGTAGCCCAGGCTGGAGTGCAGTGGTGAGATTTTGGCTCACTGCAGCCTGTAAGGCTTAAGAGATCCTCCTGCCTCAGCCTCCTGAGTAGCTGGGACTACAGGTGTGCACCCTTACACTCAGGTAATTTTTGTATTTTTTTTTTTGTAGAGATGGAGTTTTGTCACGTTGCTCACACTGGTCTCGAACTCCTGGGCTCAAACCATCTGCCCACCTCAGCCTCCCAAAGTGCTGGGTTTATAGGCTTGAGACACCAAGCCCATTCTAAAATTTAAGATAAGAAAAAGAAAAATCTATAACTTCTTAAATGGTTAGGGGAAAATAGAGGGAATAAAGAAAACAAGATACCCTCCCTTTTCCAACAAAGGGCTAGGAAATAAAAAGTGTAAATAGAAATACACAAAATAAATAGTGAAAATACGTTTCACTATATTGGCAATCACAGGGAATGTAAGTATCTATAAAATGGAAAACCATATAGAAGTCAAAACAAACTAATTAGATCTATATGTAGCAACACAAACCAGTCTCAGATACATTGTACTGCACTTATAAAATAAGGTGCAAAAGGATATCATAGTAAAGGACCAGTTTGTAAATTTAAAAAATGACATAAAGCAACGTTATATATTGTTTATAGATACAAATATATGTAGCAAAATTATAGATGGAAGAATACACACCAATTTGATAGTGTTTATTTCTGGAGATGAGAGAGGGGAGGATTGGGAGAAAGAGATGAGAGTAAATATTTTTATTTATTTATTTATTTATTTATTTATTTATTTAGAGACAGGGTCTCACACCATCGCCCTGGCTGGAGTGCAGTGGCATAATCTCAGCTCACTGCAACCTCCTCCCAGGTTCAAGTGATTCTTGTGCCTTCTTGTGCCTCAGCCTCCCAAGTAACGTGATTACAGGTGTGTGCAACCACTCCTGGTTAATTTTTGTATTTCTTTTTTTCTTTTTTTTTTTTGTGAAGGCAAGGTTTCACCATGTTGGCCAGGCTGGTCTTGAACTCCCAGCCTCAAGTGATCTGCCTGCCTTGGCCTCCCTAACTGCTGGGATTATAGGCATGAGCCACTGCACCCAGCCTATGAAAGTGATCTCAACTGTATCTGATTTTTTCCTTAAAAAACAAAAAATAACAACTCTTAAACAACACATAACTAAAAGTTGATGTGTTACATCTGAGTTGACCACAAATGGGTGTCTGTAATATTTATTTCTGGATTTTTCTGTGCATTTAAATTATTTAATAATTAAATCTCTGTATTTTCTATTTCTTAATTACATTTTTCTAAGGACATAGAGATGATGCAGTCCTGCTTTCACAGGTGCTGGCTGAGGTGCTTCTTAAAATACAGCTTCCAAATATAGTGCCAGAACTATATTGGGGGTGGGGACGGGTAAGGGAGCTGAGTCCTCACCTATCATAGCAGGAAGACAATGGATAATGTCTGATGCTGGTTATTTGTGTGCCTAGGGTCCCTCCCAGCTTCATGCTCTGCCCTGCTCCACTGAGTCCAGTGGACTGCACTGTCCAGGCTTTCTTCCCAGCTGGCTTTCGGGTTCAGCCAGTGGGTGGCTCTGTGGGAAGATGGAAGGGCTGGATTCAAACAGAGGTCAGGGTAGCTCTTCCCAGCTCTCTTCCTGCTTTGGCATGCTATATCTGGCTGTAGCTGCATCCTAGGTACAACTCTTACTGGGCTCTGATAAGTGTTTCTTTCCCTTGTCTCAATAGGCCCTGGAAACAGGGAGGGTGGTAATAGCTTCTCAGCACTGCTAGTCTCTAGCCTTGTTTGTTACCATATCCAGTCCAGAAACTCTGTGAATAGTCCCTTCATTAACGCCTTTTCATTTGAACCATCTGCGATGACACGAGAAACACTGTGAAAAGTAAAAACTGCTTTTGTTTGTTTGTTTCAGAACTCCTTTGTTGTGGATGAGAAGATTGACTAGTTCAAAGCCTGTTTGCATAAAACGACGACGACTTGTCTTTCTTTTGTTTTGTTATTTTGAGACAGGGTCTTGCTCTGTCGCTCAGGTTGGAGTGCAGTAGTGCAATCATGGCTCACTGCAGCCTCCACCTCCTGGGCTCAGAAGATTCTCTCGCCTCAGTCGCCTGAGTAGCTGGGACCACAGGTGCATACTACCACACCCAGCTAGTATTTTTAAATGATTTTTGTAAAGACGGGATCTCCCTATGTTGCCCAGGCTGGTCTTGAACTCCTGAGCCCAAGCAATCCTCCTGCCTTGGCCTTCCAAACTGCTGAGGTTACAGGTGTGAGCCACCACGCCTGGTAACAATTTGGTTCGAGAGCATATGGTTGACAACATCTTGATGAAAAGGGATATGGCTGGCCAGGCATGGTGGCTCACACCTCTAATCCCAGCACATTGGAAGGCCAAGGTGGGCAGATCATGAGGTCAGGAGTTCGAGACCAACCTGGCCAACATGGTGAAACCCCATCTCTACTAAAAATTCAAAAATTAGCCGAGTGTGGTGGTGGATGGCTGTAGTCCCAGCTACTCAGGAGAATCACTTGAACCTGGGAGGCGGAGGTTGCAGTGAGCCAAGATCTTGCCATTGCATTCCAGCCTGGGTGACAGAGTGAGACTCCGTCTCAAACAAACAAACAAAAAACCAATAAATAAATAAATAAGTAAGTAAGTAAAGGATATGGCTGATACACACAGAATGATCTACTCTCCTAAGATGTTGTGCCCCAAGAATTTTATTACTTATCAGATGGTATCAGTTGTGTTTTATAATTTATTTATTCATTTACTTGATAAGTTTTGACCGAGTGCTGCTCTGTACCAAGATCTGTGTCAAGAAATGAGGATACATTGCTGTGTGAGAGGAAGTCCTCACGTGTTAGGAGCTTACGGTAGATGGGGAAGACACACAAACTCATTACGAAGAAAATATGATAAATGCGAGATGAATGGAAGCAGAGGGTGCTCTGGAGTACCCAGGAGGGTTATTCAACCCAGCCTTGTAATGTCAGGCATAGTTTCCCAAAAGAAAGGACATCTAACCTGAGAGCTGAAGAATAAATACTAGTTAGCCAAGTTAAGGAGGATGGGTAGATGGGAGTGAGTGAGTTTTAGTTTTAAGGCATTTTAGATAGAGAGAAAAGCAATTTGGGTAAATCCAGTAGGGGATAAAAATCATTTGGGAAACTGAAAGTCAGTCTCTTGAGTTGATTGCTGGAGGACAGGGTGAGATAAGTTAGAAGGAAAACAGGGATCAGATCACAAAAAGCCTTATAAGTAAGATTCAGGGTAGGGGTATTATTATGAGGTCAATACAAAGCCATTAGATCTTTTGAGTAGATGGTGTGCAGTGTAATTGCATTTGCATTTTCAAAAGATTACCTTGTCTATACGGTGAGAATAAACTGCAGGTGGATAAGAGCAGAGGCAGCTCCCTTAGGAAGTTGTTGCTGTAGCCCAGGCCAGAGATGATGAGTTGGACTAGAGGCTGGGGCTGGAGAGAAGTGTCCAGAGAAGAACATATGGCTAAAGCAGGCAACCTGAAAACATTCAGGAAATTATTGTCATTAGAGGACAGACTGGCAAAATGCAAATTCTTCTGTCCTTATTTGATCTCAGATGGACTGTGAACTCTGGGGGGACAGGGTCTATTTTGTATTCATCCCCGTTTCCAGTACTATGGAAGTGCTCAGGAAATGAATATTCTTCCTAAGTGAGTCTCAGTGATAGGGTGTCTGGGTAGAGTGGTAACCCTCACGCCTTTGCTGACCCACCTTTATTAGGGGATTTCAGTAGCAATTGTGAAGTCAATGTGTAGAGCTACTGCGGCAGGGACATTAAGGTGCAGAGGCTTTACCCAGTTCACACTGAAATGCCTATGCTGGTTTTTCCTGACTCAGTTCTCTTCTGCCATCTGCTGGGACAGCCTTTCATAGCACATCAAAGCAAGATCACCAACGAAGACAAGTCTGAAAGCTTTGTGGGAGCCGTGGTGGACAATGACTTGGATAAGTTTACAACTTAGTTGGAGATGCAGGTATCACATCCAAACCACTGCCCATTTGAGGCTAATCTTCAGTATTTATTTCCCAGAAACAAAATGTCTCTTTTATAAGAATGAGTTCATGTCCTTTGCAGGGACATGGATGAAGCTAGAAACCATCATCCTCAACAAACTAACACGGGAACAGAAAACCAGACATGGCATGTTCTCACTCATAAGCGGAAATTGAATAATGAGAACACATGGACATAGGGAGGGGAACATCACAAACTGGGGCCTGTTGGGGGATGAGGTGGGGGGCAAGGGGATGGAGAGCATTAGAACAAATACCTAATGCATACAAGGTTTAAAACCTGGATGACAGGTTGATAGGTGCAGCAAACCACCACAGCACATGTATACCTATGTAACAAACATGCAGGTTCTGCACATGTATCCCAGAACTTTAAAAAAAAAAAAAAAAAAAGCCCTTTTTTTTTTTTTTTTTTTTTTTTTTGAGATAAACTCTTGCTTTGTCACCCAGGCTCCAGGCTGGGGTGCCATGGCATGAACATGGCTAAATGTAGCCTAGTCTCCTCCTGGGTTCGAGAAATCCTCCCACCTCAGCCCCCCAAAGTACTGAGATTACAGGCGTGAGCTGCCATGCCGGCCCACGCAGACTGTCTTAAATGTTTGTATTCTCCTTTGAGTTTTTGCAACAACCTTACGATAGCCATATACTATAACATTTTTTAAACAAGGGAACAGAAACACAGATATTTAAATGAAGAGCCAGCTTTGAACAATAAATAAGTAGCCCGAGCCAAGACTGAAGCTTCCTTGACTCCTGGTTCCACACTTTTCTCACAACGTCTCAATGTCTCCAACACACCAAGGGGGAGTGCCAATAGGCCGAGACAGGCTGCTGATCTGCAGCAGGGACAGGGCAGGACTAATGTGAAGGCTGACAAGGCTGGCGGCTCCCTGATGTTCAGCACAGAGATGCAGAATGTTGGCATGGGGTGGGGTGGGGGAGAGCAACAGAAACGATTCTCCACATTCTGTGTTCCCCCAAGATATGTCAAGGTGATGTTTCCAAGGGAATGTTTTTAAGTATATGAAAACTAATGGAACTTAAACTTTTGGTGGATGTTGTCAAATAAAATAGACCCTACTATTTTTGTTAATGTGTGTGCTTGAGACTAAGAAACCATTGCACTATCCTTTTCTTTCTTGTCTTCTGTTTTCTTTCTTTTTTTTTTTTTTTTTTTTTTTGAGAGAGGATCTCACTCTGTCTCCCAGGCTGGAGTGCAGTAGTGAGATCACAGTTCATTGCAGCCTTGAAAAGCTGGGCTCAAGCAATCCTCTTGCCTCTACCTCCCGAGTAGCTGGGACTACAGGCACGTGCCACCACATCTGGCTAATTATTTTTTAGTTTTGTAGGGACAAAGTCTTGCTGTTGCCCAAGGAATCCTCCTGTCTCACCCTCCCAAAGCACAGGGATTACAGGTGTGAGCCACTGCACCTAGCCAACTTTTCACATTTAAACTTAAGTTACTCTTGTATGAATGCCCAAATACATTCTTGGTGTTAAAATATCCAAACATTCAGGTAATGCTAAACATTCCTTTTACTACAGGTTTCAAGTCTTTCCCTTACAGGTTTCAAGCCTTTCCCCAAAGACAAACACATTCAGGGGTACGCTTTCAGATCTTCTAGGAAATACGAGTGTTCCTATGGGAGCATGGTCTTGTTTAGTGTTTTATCTCCCTTACATGAATGGGATCTTGCTCCCCATTCCCCTCCCCAGGCCTCTGGAAACCACCTTCTACTTTCTGTTTTATGAATTTAAATACTCCAGGTGCTTCATGTAAGTGAAATCACACAGTATTTGTTCTTCTGTGACTGACTTATTTCACTTAGCATCATGTCTCGAAAGTCCTTCCATGTGGTAGCCTGTGCCAGAATTTCTTTCTTTCTTAAGCTGCATGGGATCTTGCTGCCTTTCCAACTGAGTGGCCCACACTCCCCTGCCTCAGCAGGAGGTGCACATTGACTTGTCCAGGCCCCTCCTGGGAAGCTCCACGTTATCCCCTGAGAATAGACACCCTCAGTGCCCTCCTGCTTGTATACCATGTCTCCCAGCTGCAAGCTCCCCACAGCCCTCGTCCAGCTTCCTCATAGCTTACCTTCCCCCCCCCCGCTTTTTTTTTTCATTGTGGCAGGATGCATATAACATAAAATTTGCCATTTTAACCATTTTAAAGTATACACTTCAGTAGCACTAAGTAAATTTTCATTGCTGTGCCACCATTACCATCATCCATCTCTGAAACTTTTTCATCTTCCCCAACTGAAACTCCATTCCCATTAGACAATAATTCCCCATTCCCCTCCCCAGGCCTCTGGAAACCACCTTCTACTTTCTGTCTTATGAATTCAACTACTCTAGGTACTTCATGGAAGTGAAATCACACAGCATTTGTCCTTTTGTGACTGGCTTATTTCACTTAGCATCATGTCTTGAAGGCTCATCCATGTGGTAGCCTGTGCCAGGATTTCTTTCTTTCTTAAGTTGCATAATATTCCATTGTATGCATGTATCATGTTTGGTTTATCCATTCTTCTAGTTGGTGGACACTTAGTTTGCTTCTGCCCTGTGGGCTATTGTGAGTAAGACTGCCATGAGCATAGGTGTACAAGCATCTCTTTGAATTCCTGCTTTCCATTCTTTGGGGTATATGCCCATAAGTGTTGCAGCAGCTTTCTGAGTACATTTCAGGCTGTGGGTGTCTTCTTCAGTTGAATACCCCTTGCATTTGGGCTATTTACCATAATTACCCATTGATGTAGTTTGGATTTATGACTGCAAAAATCTCATGTCAAATTGTAATCCCCAATGTTGGAGGTGGGACCTGGTGGAAGCTGACCGGATCACGGGAGTGGATCCTTCATAAATGGTTTAGCACCATTCCTTTGGTGCTGTATTCATGATATAATTCTCACGAGATCCGGTTGTTTAAAAGTGTGTAGCACCTCCCTGCTGTCTCCCTCCTGCTCTGGCCATTTGAAGTGCCTCTCTCTCCCTTCACTTTCCGCCATGATTGGAAGCTTCTTGAAGCCTCCCCAGAAGCAGAAGTCGCTATGCTTCCTATACAGCCTGCAGAACCGTGAGCCAATTAAACCTCTTTTCTTTATAAATTTCCCAGTCTCAAGTATTTCTTTATTGCAGTGTGAAAATGGACTAATATACTCACCCACCAAGGGCACTCCTTTTTCCTTTCTAGGGCAGCTATAGGCTTAAACAAGTGGTTCTCCGTTTCTAAAGATTTGGGGCAGAAGAAAGAAGCTGTTCTCAGGCTCCTGTACTGTAAGGCTCAGTTGGAATGTCCCTGCCTCTGCTGTCTTCCCTGATCAATCTAGGGACTGAGTGCCCTTCTCCTTTTTACCACAGTGCTCTCTTGTTTAACAGCACTGTTGCTGCTCTTTGTTTAGAGTCCACCTTCCTCGGGATCCTGGGAACTCCTTGAGGGAGAAGACTATGCCTTTTCAGTCTTTGATCTGCTGTATTGTACATAGTGGGCAGTGTCTGTATTTAAATTTTTAATTAATTTAAAACACATCTTTAATAATTACATAGAGTTAAAAAACTCAGGGCTGGGTGCAGTGGCTCACACCTGTAATCCCAGCAATTTGGGAGGCTGAGGCAGGTGGATCACTTGAGGTCAGGAGTTCAAGACCAGCCTGGCCAACATGGTGAAACCCCATCTCTACTAAAAATACAAAAAGTAGCTGGTGTAGTGGTGGGTGCTTTTAATTCCAGCTACTCAGGAGGCTGAGGCAGGAGAAACCCTTGAGCCCAGGAGGCAGAGGTTTCAGTGAGCTGAGATTGCGCCACTGCACTCCAGCCTGGGCAACAAGAGTGAAACTCCATCTCAAAAAACAAAACAACAAAAAAAAAATTTCAGGCCAGGCACAGTGGCTTATGCCTGTAATCCCAGTACTTTGGGAGGCTGAAGAGGGAGGATCACAAGTTAGGAGTTCGAGACCAGCTTGACCAACGTGGTGAAACCCCATCTGTACTAAAAGTAAAAAATAAAATTAGCTGGGCGTGGTGGCATGTGCCTGTAATCCCAGCTACTCGGGAGGCTGAGGCAGGAGAATCACTTAAACCCGGGAGGTGGATGTTGCAATGAGCCAAGATCGTGCCACTGCACTCCAGCCTGGGCAACAGAGCAGGACTCTGTCAAAAAAAAAAAAAAAAAAAAAAAAAAATCAAAGAACAAATAAAAGATTTGTAAACATTAACTTCCCCCTCTCTGTCTTAGTGCTACATTTCAGAAGGAAACACCTCTTTCAATTTTCAGTTCTCTGAGTGGTAATCAGCTTCTCTAAGTAGTAAACTTGAACCACTACACCAGCAACCCTAAAGGAGACAATCTACTGGCTTCTGCGTTGGTTGATGAGAATTTAGTTCACCTGTACCACCACCCACCTTTCCTGCCCCCATTGGTTCCAAGCCTTCACTCCGTCCCCACCCATCTCCAGGCCCATTTCCTTGTGGCTTTGCAGTTTTGCCCACTTACATACCTTGTTTTTCACTTTGGACTCAGCCATATCATGTGCTTTGGATAATGGAATGTTTGCAGGCATGATGTAAGTAGGGGTTAGAAAAATGCTTGTGTTTCTGGACACAGTGGCTCATGCCTGTAATCCCAGCACTTTGGGAGGCTGAGGTGGGTGGATCACTTGAGGCCAGGAGTTCAAGACCAGCCTGGTCAACATGATAAGACCCCGTGTCTACTAAAAATACATAAAATTAGTGGGGCATGGTGGCATGCACCTGTAATCCCAGCTACTCAGGAGGCTGAGGTGGGATAATTCCTTGAACCCGGGAGGCAGAAGTTACAGTGAGTCGAGGTAGTGCCACTGCACTCCAGCCTGGGTGACAGAGAAAGACTTCATCAAAAAGAGAGACAGAGAGAGAAAAAAGAAAAGAAAAGAAGGAAGGAAGAAAGAGAAAAGAGCAAGCTTGTGCAGTAGGGTCTGTTCTCTTGTACCTCTGTCATCATATGGCTAGCCTGCTGGTCTTGGGAGAAGGATAGAAGATGTAGGGCAACACCATCCCAGTGACTTGTAGACTTGCAGACAAGAAGCAAAGCAATCTGACAAGACCTAGCCTAGATCAGCTGAATTATAGCACATCTGCAGATGGGTGAACAATGATAAATGATTATTGTATCAAGCCACTGAGTTTGGGGTAGTTTGTTATGCAACAGTAGCTAACCACTACATACCATGATCTACCTTCCCAGTCCCCCACCTCCTTCTCCAGTTATATCACCATTTTTGTTCTTTAATTGTTACCAGTTTAACCTTTCTTATTTCATAAATTATTGATGGTATCACTTCTCTCCCCAATTTTTTTTTTTTTTTTTTTTTTTTGAGATGAAGTCTTACTCTTGGTGCCCAGGCTGGAGTGCAATGGTGTGGTCTTGGCTCACTGCAACCTCCACCTCCTGGGTTCAAGCGATTCCCCTGCCTCAACCTCCTGAGCAGCTGAGATTACAGGTGCCCACCACCACACTCAACTAATTTTTGTATTTTTAGTAGAGACGGGGTTTCACCATGTTGGCCAGGCTAGTCTTGAACTCCTGACCTTAGGTGATCTGCCCGCCTTGGCCTCCCAAACTGCTGGGATGACAGGAGTGAGCCACTGCACCTGGCCCCCGTTTGGTATCATAAGTTTATTTTCACTCTTCTTCCTTCCACTCCACTCACCACTTTCCAACAACTAATTTCCATCAGCTACACCTTAGCTTTTACACAGAGATATCTGATTTCATTAACATTTTTTTTGTAATAGAACTTTCGGACACTTGCCGCTTTCTAAGTACATCAGGTTTCTATGGAGGAAAACTGACAAGATACTCTTTCAGAGCAAACCCACAATTTCCCATGAGCTAATTTAATGTGTTTCTCTTTCTTGCAACCAAATGATCCCAAATTAATACATCCTCAGTCCCATCAAATCTCCTGAGACCAAAATGTAAGCAGCAGGAAGACTGAATGGCAGGATGAGACTTCTTTGCATTGAGTTATGTTGGGTTTTAGCAGCGGTAATAAAACTCTGGGATGTTTCCTCTCTGACAACTCTTTCTACTGTCACAAACATTTGTGCTAGTAGCAGATGGATAGGTCACATCAATTTAATGTAACAACTGTACTTTATAAGGCGCTGTCTTAATTAGTAACGATCAATTAAACCAAGATGGGCATTTTGCCCAGAAAGTCAGTGGGACATTTAACAAGAAGGATATTCTCAATTGATACACTTTGCCATAATATTTTTTTAACCAGATAAAATAAAAAAATTGGAGATGAAAATGAATAGATATTTTGTAAGGTTTAGACTGGAGACGGTGATGTTGGAAACTGGAATTCTCAATTGGTAGGAATGTTATCCTTGGGTTTGAGGAATCTCAGACCTTTCTTGACCCCTCCACACCTACATGGGTCAGGAGTGTAATAAGGGACACTTCCCCTCTGAGGACACTGGTTCTGAGGACATTTTACTTCCCCCATATTCTCTGGAATCATGAAAAGAACATGGATTTGGGAGTAGACAGTTTTACATTTGAGCAGCCACTTTACCATGGCTTGGCAAGTGGAACTTGGCCAAGTTCCTTAATGTTTCTGATCTTCAGTTTCCTCAAATAAGGAAAATAAATAAATGCTGAATAGGTTCTGCTGTGAAGAGTGAATGAGCCAAGCATCTCATATGCCTGAGTCAAGAGAGAATATTACAAAAGGTAGCTGCTTTTATTCTTACTATTATTATTCATCACCTTGAGACACATATTTATCTTAATATTTAACTTAGCTCATTTTATTATCCCATGCAATTTGTAGTGAGAATGTATTTTTCCCCTGCTATCTTTTCTTCTGTGATAACTCCCAAGATGTCTCCTCCCTAAGGGATATTCCTTGATTCTTGGATGCTGTCACTTACAGCAGAGAAAACTGGAAAACAAGGGTGTCTAGGATTTTTTACTGTTTCTGCTTGTCCTAATACACAGTGGTGCTGTTGAAACAAGCAATCATGCCACTGGGTGCCATCCTCCTGGTCCAATGTACAGAGATCTTAGAGAACCAGGCAGGCATCTCCATGGAATACAGGGATCTGGCGGCAGTTGCTATAGCCCATCTCAGCCTCATGGAGAGATCACTCTTATTTAACTACGACTTGTGATGACTATCATGTGTGCAGGAGGGATCCTCACCCTGGTGTCCCCGCCTGTGTCTGAGGCTCAGTCCTGCTGCCCTGTTTAATTACTCTGAACTTTGAGTTGACACATCCAGAACCTCCATGACAAGTGATTTCTCTCCATGCAGCTACCACCATACTCAAGTAATTAGCATTCTTCTCCCTGGCAGTATTCACTTGCAGGTTCCTGCCACAAAGAAGCCCTTGTAGGGAACCAGCTCTGACTAAAGCTTGCAAAACTCACACCTCTCTGGGCACATATCTGCCCAGATGAGTTCCTTGGACCTGGATGTTTCTGCCCACACTCACGAGACCTGGGCTGGAATTAGAAAGCTGTCAGTGCTGAGGGAATGTTGGAGTTAACATCACTTGTTCGCTTTCGCCTCTTAAGCCAAATCTCAGGACTTTAAATGTATTGAGGGCGTTTGCCATGGGAAGGAGGGGCATGAAGAGATACCCAAGAAAAATGGTTTAATCGAGAAAACAAATTGGCAAACTAGATGTGTAACATGATCCCATTTCCCTGGTTTTTCGTTTGTACTTCTCTATTGTCTGAATTTAATGTACAGTTATAAAGAGTACGAATTAGTTTTACATATAGTAAAAAATGATACAGATGTTAAAAACCACCCTATTCTGCTAGCAAGTTGGTTGGAAATAGAGGCTTCAATTGAAAGAGAAAAGAAGGGGATAATGTGTCTTTATCAGGATTGCTTTGGAAAAACTGAAAAATCGTCAAAATTATTTGCTTCTAGTGTTATATAATCCAGAATCAAAATTATTTTAATATTTTTAAATTTATTTTTGAGACTGAATTTCACTCTGTCACCCAGTCTGGAGTGCAGTGGTGCAATCTCGGCTGACTGCAACCTCCACCTCCAGAGTTCAAGCAGTTCTCCTGCCCTAGCCTCCTGAATAGCTGGGACAAAATTATTTTTTAAATGAGCACAAAATAAAATTCATGAGGTGATGTAAAACTATATTGTGAGCTGGCCTTTGCTTCCTTAAAATGATTTCTAAAGAGATCAAAACAATTTCAAGGGCCAGGTGCAGTGGCTCATGCCTGTAATCTCAGCACTTTGGGAGACCCAGGAGTTTGAGACCAGTCTGGCAACATGTGGGACCCCATCTCTACAAAAAATTACAAAAATCAGCTGGGCATGGTATTGCATGCCTGTAATCCCAGCTACTTGGGGGGCTGAGGCAGGAGGATCACTTGAAACCTGGGAGGTCCAAGCTGTAGTGAGCCGAGATTATGCCAGTGCACTCCAGTCTCAGTGACAAAGTGAGACCCGGTCTCAAACAAAACAAAACATCCGTATCAAAGTCTGACAGTAACCGTACACGAAGGACAACAGCAGAATCAGGCAAGAGCAGATGGTGTTTCTGTCTACTTGTGACCAAGAAAGGTTTTTATGCCTTCCTTTCATGTAGGCTTCCTTTTTCTGTGTCTGCTTTTGATCAAGTGGTTAGTGGCTATATTCTTTATATTTGATTATGCCTCCATGATGTAGAGTGTCTGAGCAGCAACCTTCTGTTCAGTTAGAGATTAAAAACTGAGGAAGTGAGGGAAATTGACATTTAATGGATACCAACTAGTATCGAGCACTGGGCTAGTGACTTTCCTGCCTTCATGGCTCAGAAGCCTATGTCCGAGAGGGTTTAAGAGCAAATTCAAAGTTGCTGGCTTTTCCTTTTTATTTATTTATTTATATTTTTATTGTTTATTTTTGAGAGGGAGTCTTGCTTTGTCACCCAGGCTGGAGTGCAGTGGCATGCTCTCGGCTCACTGCAAGCTCCGCCTCCTGGGTTCACGCCATTCTCCTGCCTCAGCCTCCCGAGTAGCTGGGAATATAGGCGCCGGCCATCACGCCTGGCTAATTTTTTATATTTTTAGTAGAGACGGGGTTTCACCATAGACAGGATGGTCTTGATCTCCTGACCTTGTGATCTGCCCACTTCGGACTCCCAACGTGCTGGGATTACAGGTGTGAGCCACCACTCCTGGCCAAGCTGCTGGCTTTTCAAGACACTTGGTTCTTGGATCCTGCATCTATGAACATGGGAATTGCAAATATATATACTTCTTTATGGAAGGGAAGAATTCAAATTTTTCCAAAATTTCATATTGGTTGGGAAATATTCAGTATGGCTACTCAGAGCCCAGGTGCCCCCATCCTGTGGCTCTGCCCTCTGCTCTGTCCCCAGAGTTCTTTTCATTCAGCAGATGGGTCAGGGAGAGCAACTGTGTGGAAGACACACATGTTTCTTAGTCACTTTGACCCACAGGAGACAAGAGCACAGCATCATTTCCTTGGTGAGAACTAGTCCTACCTAGAACTGGGTTTGGGCAACCCCTTCCCACAATGACTGTGCGCCGCGGAAGGGATCACTTGTCTTTGACGGTCAGCTGATCCTTTCTACCACGTGTATACTCAGGACTCAAATCAACGACTCTGGAAAAATGTCATATTTAATGTCCTCAAAGTCACTTTCCAACTCCAGCAGTGAAAATGGCAAGAAAGAGAGGTCATTTGGAGTCCGCTCAGAGAGAAGGTTGAGCTTCAGATCAGGCATCCTGGAGCTTCCTGTTTGTATTTGCACAAGCAATCTATCTCCAGACCCGGTATCTCCTCAGCAGGTTGGTCAGAGGGCAGGCAGAAGCATATCTATCTGTCAATAATTTTTTTTTTCTTTTAGATGGAGTCTCGCTCTGTTGCCCAGGCTGGAGTACAGTGGTGCAATCTTGACTCACTGCAACCTCTGCCTCCCGGGTTCAAGTGATTCTTCTGCCTCAGCCTCCTGAGTAGCTGGGGCTATAGGCACCCACCATCACACCTGGCTAATTTTTTATATTTTTAGTAGAGACGGGGTTTCACCATAGCCAGGATGGCCTCAATCTCCTGACCTCATGATCTACCCGCCTCAGCCTTCCAAAGTGCTGGGATTACAGGTGTGAGCCACCGTGCCCGACCCCATCTGTACTGTTGATGAGGATTTATTTCCCAATCAGCAACCCTGGACAACTAAATAGTCCAAACAACTACATGTATGAATGACTCCCAGGGGTTTCTATTTTTTTTGAGGTGGGGGAGGGGCAAGATGGTATCTTAAGAGCAGGAAAACCTGAGCAAGTTCTTATGAGATAGAAATAAATTATTCCAGCATGCCACTGTCAGTAACCATAAATAAGTCACCATAAATAAGATCTAGGTCTTACAAACATGTCTGCTGCCTGGGACAAGCCCAGAGCCAAATCACATCTCACTATCCAGAACGTGCTTGACAAATGTGCCAGTTTCCCTTAGACACACAGCATATTAATGCTGCAGTGTAATTGGAGTTTTTAAAAAAACTTTTAAACAGAAGATTCCATAGAAGAGGAACAGAAGAGTGAGCCATTGGGATCAGCGTTGAGCCTCATAACTTTGTGTTTACTGTCTGACTTGCATCTGTTCAAGTAGGTCTGTTTTATTAATGCTTACTGGCCTCAAGCTATAGCCATAATATTGAAGATGCGATGTTAGCACAGCACTGACATATAGATTGTTTTCTATAAGAAATAAATTAATGCTTGCATAGGATTTTGAAGTCCTGGCTTTCCTCCAACTTTCTGGCCTCCATGTTCAGAGGCTGGATTAAAGATAAAGATTACAAAGGGGCCCCTAAGGGGGTTACCATTAAGAATGGGGTAGAGATCAGCGAAAGCTAGACTAGGGGACTAAGGCTGAGATATCAGCTCACCTCAATGTGAGACCCGACTTCCTCCCCATTGTTCAATCCTCAAGCATCAGGTAATCCATATGGACTAGCAGGTACTTGGTAAAGAAGGAAACAAAGTGATCCCTTGACTCATAAACATCCAAACAGCTTCGTCAGGCAGGTGGCAGAATTACATTTATCATAAATGCTGGGGTCCTTTTGTCACTAAGAATAAGAGAGTGTAGCCACCTCCAGTTTGATCCAGGCCAATATTCATGCTCAAAATATTGAAGGGTGGAGCATTTAAATTCAGTTTCTAGGCAGCTACCATCTTGGATATCAGGGACTCTGAAGCCCCAGCCCAGGAGGCCCCTCCAAGCAGATGAGAACGAGAGTCTCAACCACAACGGAAGGTGGGGGTTGAGTGGGAAGATGACAACCCACTAAGCTGGTCCATGCTTCAGGGCAGGACTCCAGACCCATGAATAGAGAGGGCCTTAGAAACCAGAGGCTGGATGGAAGGAAAGCTGCACCAACAGAGTGCACTCAGAATCAGGAGCCAGGGGACTGGAGGTGATGCTGCTGCAGACTTCTCGAGGTATTCAGACTAGGTGATCCTGATGAAAGAAGACTGACTCCTCAGGGACTCCCTCTCCTGCGGGAACAAGTTCCTCTTGGAATGGTGGCTGCCATGGGTTCCAGGTCAGAGGGAGATTAGTCTGTGACTGACCAGCCTGATTAGGGCTTTGTACTTGAGCTAGGCTTGGCAAAGTTCTTTTGCAAAGAGTAGTAAATGTTTTTATTTTTATTTACGTATATTTATTTATTTAGAGACAGAGTCTTGCTCTGTTGCCCAGGCTGGAGTGCAGTGGCATGATCTTAGCTCACTACAGCCTTTGCCTCCCAGGTTCAAACAATTCTCCTGCCTCAGCCTCCCTAGTAGCTGGGATTACAGGTGCACAACACCATGCCCTACTAATTTTTTGTATTTTTAGTAGAAACGGGGTTTCACCATGTTGGCCAGGCTGGTCTCTAACTCCCGGTCTCAAGTGATCTGCCTGCCTCAGCCTTCCAAAGTGCTGAGATTTACAGGCATGAGCCACCATGCCTGGCCAAGGGTAGTAAATATTTTTAGCTTTGCAAGTCATAGGCTCTGTCTTGCTATCATTCAACTCTGCCCTTGTAGCACAGAAGCAGCCACAGACAATATGTAAAAAATGGGCATGGCTGCATTTCCCACTCCTCCAAAACAAAAGCTTTGTATACAAAAACAGGCAGATTTGTCTTGCAGAATGTAATTGGCTGACACCTGTTCTGGAGAAAAATACTCTTTTCTCCACAAGGCCATCCCTCCTATCCATCAGGCCTCTTGTTTACGGCCCAGCGTGGGTGCTCCTCGATACTTCTCTTTCCCTCCTTTCTCCTTTGCTTTTCTTTCTCCGCTCCTTTTTTGTTTCTCTCTTCTGTATCTTCAATCTCTTTCTGTTTTTCTTGTAAAGCACTTGCCCACCACATTGTAATGTAATCATCTGCACTACAGATGTGTCCTCTACCGGACTTCCTTAAGGCTCTGTTTCTGAGAGTTTGTAGTTTTCCCGCAATGCTTTCTAGGCAGTAGGTGCTCGCTCAATGTTAGCTCATCAGCCTGCTCAACTGGGATATTTTACTCCTTTTCCTGAATGCCTGGTCTTCCCCTCATAACCTCCACAGCAGCTGTGTTTCAGGAGCAGGTCCTCCTTTCTGTTTGGAGCTCTCAGTGTTGGAGAAACAGCCACTGGGATGGGATTCTCTGAGTCCAAGAACCTTCAGCAGCTGGTCCCTGCCTGAAGAGAGCTGCTGTTCCAGTTCACAGCACACCTGGTTGCAACAGGAGAACAAAGGAGCCCTGACAGGAGCATTAGTCAGACTGAGAGGGCGTGAGAGCCTTTCGGTGAAGGTCCCAGAAGGAAGAAGGTCTTACTTAGGGCTTGGGCCAGAGGTGTTCCACCCAAGAGGATGTCTGGCAGGTGGCAGCTTCCTTTCTATACTCTTGCCCCATTCATCCTCTCTTTGGCCCTCATCTCTTCCAAGAGAAGGACTCCTTCCTCCCATTTTGCAAAATGACTGATTATCATTTATGCCAATCTACTTGACAGAGCCAGGTCGATACAGGGCTAAGGTAAGTGTCTGACTTCACAAGCCCCTGGGGCAACAGCTCCTCTGATGGTTATAAAGAGCCTCTCAGGAGATGTTGGGCCTCCCCACATGGTCTTTTTTTGGGAAAGAACTTACCTGCTGAGTATGCATCTTAGAGGCCTGCTGTAATTTTGGCTTCAGAAACGGTGTCATCTGGGGCTTGGCCTGAGTTCATGTTACCTTTGGTCTCCTTCAGTGAGACATTTCCCCCTCTCAGCCTAATGAGGTTCTCATCTACAGGAACTAGACATCTTAGTATCTGTTTTCTATTGGAGGGCTGGAGAGGCAGGGTACATCCAAGCACTCTGGCATCTGTTCTCCATGTGTGACGTATAGGTTGAAAAGCAGTCTTCCATTTGCACAAAGGGAAAGTAACAAAATTGTTTAAATTAACCAGAAGTCTGTAACAAGGTTAAGTAAGGGCTAAATGTTGCCGTTTCTTGTTTATCATTAGTTGTTTATCATTAGGAACACTTGATGATGGTAATGCTGGTGATGAGGGTGACTGGGCTCAGAAATGATCATAGTTCACCTAGGTTTTGAGGCCTAATTTTCTAGTTTCTAGAAATGAGGTTAGAAACAAGAGTTCTGATCAAAATCTCCCTTGGCTATTACTGTTAATATGGTTTGCATCTAGAATGACACAGAAAGCTCATTACCCATATCTTGACTAACGGCAGCGAGGAAAACAGAGTAAGTTCGTGAACACAGGGATTTAGGCTTGGGTAACGAGGAAGGCTATGAAGCAAGGTTACTGACATTTCTAAATGTCTGAAATCCGATTTGAGGCTGGGCATGGTGGCTCACACCTGTAATTTCAGCACTTTGGGAGGCCCAGATGGGAGGATTGCTCAAGCCCAGCAGTTTGAAACTAGCCTGGGCAACATGACAAGACCCCATCTTTGCAAAAAGTACAAAAGATTAGCTAGGCATGGTGGTGCGCAGTTATGATTCCAGCTACTGAAGAGGCTGAGGTGGGAGAATTGCTTGAACCCAGGAAGTTGAGGCTGCAGTGAGTCATGTTCACACCACCGCAGTCTTGCCTGGGTCACAGAGCGAGATCCTGTCTCAAAAAAATCAATCAATCGATCAATCCAATTGTGGCAGATGAAAAAGTTGGCAGTTTGATTTGGAGCGCATGGAAACTTTCAATTAATCTTTTCCCGTATTTTGAATTTCTAGAACAAGGAAACTGGCTCTCAAAGAGGTTTGGGTTGGGTTCAGTTTTCTTCAGAAGAACTTCAGAATGCACTACAACCGGAAAATCATACTGTAGATGGAGTCAAGGTCAATCTGTTTGAATGTCATATACATCTATGATATACATGTAGCTACTATCTGATTATGTATCAATTAAATAGATCATAAATGTGGAATGATGGGGACTTTGAGAGATTTGTAACTGAAACTCCCTTCATGCTTGTTAGAATGGTCGGGTGGAAGAGTTCCCTTTTTTTTTTTTAATTATACTTTAAGTTCTAGGATACATGTGCACAACATGCAGGTTTGTTACATATGTATACATGTGCCATGTTGGTTTGCTGCACCCATTAGCTCGTCATTTACATTAGGTATATCTCCTAATGCTATCCCCCCCCTCCCCCCTCCCCACAATAGGCCCCGGTGTGTGATGTTCCCCTTCCTGTGTCCAAGTGATCTCATTGTTCAATTTCCACCTATGAGTGAGAACATACGGTGTTTGGTTTTCTGTTCTTGTGATAGTTTTCTGAGAATGATGGTTTCCAGCTGCATCCATGTCCCTACAAAGGACATGAACTCATCCTTTTTATGGCTGCATAAATGTGCCACATTTTCTTAATCCAGTCTGTCACTGATGGACATTTGGGTTGATTCCAAGTCTTTGCTGTTGTGAATAGTGCCACAATAAACATACGTGTGCATATGCCTTTATAGCAGCATGATTTATAATCCTTTGGGTATATACCCAGTAAAGGGATGGCTGGGTCAAATGGTATCTCTAGTTCTAGAACCTTGAGGAATTGCCACACTGTTTTCCATAATGGTTGAACTAGTTTACAATCCCACCAACACTGTAAACGTTTTCCTATTTCTCCACATCCTCTCCAGCACTTGTTGTTTCCTGATTTTTTTAATGATTGCCATTCTAACTGGTGTGAGATGGTACCTCATTGTGGTTTTGATTTGCATTTCTCTGATGGTGAGTGATGATGAGAATTTTTTCATGTGTCTGTTGGCTGTATGAATATCTTCTTTTAAGAAGTGTCAGTTCATATCCTTTGCCCACTTTTTGATGGGGTGGTTTGTTTTTTTCTTGTAAATTTGTTTGAGTTCTTTGTAGGTTCTGGATATTAGCCCTTTGTCAGATGAGTACATTGCAAACATTTTCTCCCATTCTGTAGGTTGCCTGTTCACTCTGATGGTAGTTTCTTTGGCTGTGCAGAAGCTCTTTAGTTTAATTAGATCCCATTTGTCAAATTTGACTTTTGTTGCCGTTGCTTTTGGTGTTTTAGACATGAAGTCCTTGCCCATGCCTATGTCCTGAATGGTATTACCTAGGTTTTCTTCTAGGGTTTTTATGGTTTTAGGTCTAACATTTAAGTCTCTGATCCATCTTGAATCAATTTTCATATAAGTAGTAAGGAAAGGATCCAGTTTCAGCTTTCTACTTATGACTAGCCAATTTTCCCAGCACCATTTATTAAATAGGGAATCTTTTCCCCATTTCTTGTTTTTGTCAGGTTTGTCAAAGATCAGATGGCTGTAGATGTGTGGTATTATTTCTGAGGGCTCTGTTCTGTTCCATTGGTCTATATCTCTGTTTTGGTACCAGTACCATGCTGTTTTGGTTACTGTAGCCTTGTAGTATAGTTTGCAGTCAGGTAGCGTGATGCCTCCAGCTTTATTCTTTTGGCTTAGGATTATCTTAGCAATGCAGGCTCTTTTTTGGTTCCACATGAACTTTAAAGCAGTTTCTTCCAATTCTGTGAAGAAAGTCATTGGTAGTTTAATGGGGATGGCATTGAATCTATAAATTACCTTTGGCAATATGGCCATTTTCACAATATTGATTCTTCCTATCCATGAGCATGGTATGTTCTTCCATTTGTTTGTGTTCTCTTTTATTTCACTGAGCAGTGGTTTGTAGTTCTCCTTGAAGAGGTCCTTTACATCCCTTGTAAGTTGGAATCCTAGGTATTTTATTCTCTTTGAAGCTATTGTGAATGGAAGTTCATTCATGATTTGGCTCTCTGTTTGTCTGTTACTGGTGTATAAGAATGCTTGTGATATTTGCACACAGATTTTGTATCCTGAGACTTTGCTGAAGTTGCTTATCAGCTTAAGGAGATTTTAGGCTGAGACGATGGGGTTTTCTAAATATACAATCATGTCATCTGCAAACAGGGACAATTTGACTTCTTCTTTTCCTAACTGAATACACTTTATTTGTTTCTCTTGCCTGATTGCCCTAGCCAGAACTTCCAACACTATGTTGAATAGGAGTGGTGGGAGAGGGCATCCCTGTCTTGTGCCAGTTTTCAAAGGGAATGCTTCCAGTTTTTGTCCATTCAGTATGATATTGGCTGTGGGTTTGTCATAAATAGCTCTTATTATTTTGAGATACGTTCCATCAATACCAAATTTATTGAGAGTTTTTAGCATGAAGGGCTGTTGAATTTTGTCAAAGGCATTTTCTGCATCTATTGAGATAATCACGTGGTTTTTGTCTTTGGTTCTGTTTATATGCTGGATTATGTTTATTCATTTCAGTATTTTGAATCAGCCTTACATCCCAGGGATGAAGCTCACTTGATCATGGTGAATAAGCTTTTTGATGTGCTGCTAGATTCAGTTTGCCAGTATTTTATTGAGTATTTTTGCATCAATGTTCATCAGGGATATTGGTCTAAAATTCTCTTTTTTTGTTGTGTCTCTGCCAGGCTTTGGTATTAGGATGATGTTGGCCTCATAAAATGAGTTAGGGAGGATTCCCTCTTTTTCTGTTGATTGGAATAGTTTCAGAAGGAATGGTACCAGCTCCTCCTTGAACCTCTGGTAGAATTCAGCTGTGAATCCATCTGGTTCTGGACTTTTTTTGGTTGGTAGGCAGTAATTATTGCCTCAATTTCAGAGGCAATTGGTTTATTCAAGGATTCAACTTCTTCCTGGTTTAGTCTTGGGAGAGTGTAAGTGTCCTGGAAATTATCCATTTCTTGTAGGTTTTCTAGTTTATTTGCATAGAGGTGTTTACAATATTCTCTGATGGTAGTTTGTATTTCTGTGGGGTGGGTGGTGATATCCCCTTTATCATTTTTTATTGCGTCTATTTGATTCTTCTCTCTTTTCTTCTTTATTAATCTTGCTAGCGGTCTATCAATTTTGTTGGTCTTTTCAAAAAACCAGCTCCTGGATTCATTGATATTTTGGAGGTTTTTTTGTGTTTCTATCTCCTTCAGTTCTGCTCTGATCTTAGTTATTTTTTGCCTTCTGCTAGCTTTTGGATGTGTTTTCTCTTGCTTCTCTAGTTCTTTTAATTGTGACATTAGGGTGTCAATTTTAGATCTTTCCTGCTTTCTCTTGTGGGCATTTAGTGCTATAAATTTCCCTGTACACACTGCTTTAAATGTGTCCCAGAGATTCTGGTATGTTGTACCTTTGTTCTCATTAGTTTCAAAAAACATCTTTATTTCTGCCTTCATTTCGTTATGTACCCAGTAGTCATTCAGGAGCCGGTTATTCAGTTTCCATGGAGTTGAGCAGTTTTGATTGAGTTTCTTAGTCCTGAGTTCTAGTTTGATTGCACTGTGGTCTGAGAGAGAGTTTCTTATAATTTCTGTTCTTTTACATTTGCTGAGGAGTTCTATACTTCCAACTATGTGGTCAATTTTGGAATAAGTGTGATGTGGTGCTGAGAAGAATGTCTGTTTTGTGGATTTGGGGTGAAGAGTTGTGTAGATGTCTATTAGGTCCACTTGGTGCAGAGTTGAGTTCAATTCCTGCATATTCTTGTTAACTTTCTGTCTCATTGATCTGTGTAATGTTGACAGTGGGGTGTTAAAGTTTCCCATTATTATTGTATGGGAGTCTAAGTCTCTTTGTAAGTCTCTATGGACTTGCTTTATGAATCTGGGTGCTCCTATATTGGGGGCATATATATTTAGGATAGTTAGCTCTTCATGATGAATTGATCCCTTTACCATTATGTAATGGCCTTCTTTGTCTCTTTTGATCTTTGATGGTTTAAAGTCTGTTTTATCAGAGACTAGGATTGCAACCCCTGCCTTTTTTTTGTTTTCCATTTGCTTGGTAGATCTTCCTCCATCTCTTTATTTTGAGCCTATGTGTGTCTCTGCATGTGAGATAGGTCTCCTGAATACAGCAAACTGATGGGTCTTGACTCTTTATCCAATTTGCCAGTCTTTGTCTTTTAATTGGACCATTTAGACCATTTACATTTAAGGTTAATATTGTTATGTGTGAACTTGATCCTGTCATTATGATATTAGCTGGTTATTTTGCTCATTAAGTGATGCAGTTTCTTCCTAGCATCGATGGACTTTACATTTTGGCATGATTTTGCAATGGCTGGTACCAGTTGTTCCTTCCCATGTTTAGTGCTTCCTTCAGGATCTTTTGTAGGGCAGGCCTGGTGGTGACAAAATCTCTAAGCATTTGCTTGTCTGTAAAGGAATTTATTTCTCCTTCACTGCTGAAACTTAGTTTGACTGGATATGAAATTTTGGGTTGAAAATTCTTTTCTTTAAGAATGTTGAATATTGGCCTGCACTCCCTTCTGGCTTGTAGAGTTTCTGCCGAGAGATCTGCTGTTAGTCTGATGGGCTTCCCTTTGTGGATAACCCGACCTTTCTCTCTGGCTGCCCTTAACATTTTTTCCTTCATTTCAACTTTGATGAATCTGACAATTATGTGTCTTGGAGTTGCTCTTCTCAAGGAATATCTTTGTGGTGTTCTCTGTATTTCCTGAATTTGAATGTTGGCCTGCCTTACTAGGTTGGGGAAGTTCTCCTGGATGATAGCCTGCAGAGTGTTTTCCAACTTGGTTCCATTTTCCCCATCACTTTCAGGCACACCAATCAGACATAGATTTGGTCTTTTCACATAATCCCATATTTCTTGGAGGCTTTGTTCATTTATTTTTACTCTTTTTTTCTCTACACTTCTCTTCTCGCTTCATTTCATTCATTTGATCTTCAATCACTGATACTCTTTCTTCCAGTTCATCGAGTCGGTTACTGAAGCTTGTGCATTTGTCACGTAGTTCTTGTGTCATGGTTTTCATCTCTATCAGTTCTTTTAAAGTCTTCTCTGCATTGATTATTCTAGTTATCCATTCATCCATTCTTTTTTCAAGGTTTTTAGTTTCTTTGCGCTGGTTACATAGTTCCTCCTTTAGCTCTGAGAAGTTCCATCGACTGAAGCCTTCTTCTCTCAACTAGTCAAAGTCATTCTTCGTCCAGCTTTGTTCTGTTGCTGGCAATGAACTGCGTTCCTTTGGAGGGAGAGATGTGCTCTGATTTTTTGAATTTCTAGCTTTTCTGCACTGCTTTTTCCCTATCTTTATGGTTTTATCAGCCTTTGGATGATGGTGACGTACTGATGAGGTTTTGGTGTGGGTGTCCTTTCTGTTTGTTAGTTTTCCTTCTAACAGTCAGGATGCTCAGCTGCACGTCTGTTGGAGTTTGCTTGAGGTCCACTCCAGACCCTGTTTGCCTGGGTATCAGCAGCAGAGGCTGCAGAAGATAGAGTATTGCTGAACAGCGAGTGTTGCTGTCTGATTCTTGCTCTGGACGCTTCATCTCAGGGGTGTACCCAGCCGTGTGAGGTGTGAGGTGTCGGTCTGCACCTAGTGGGGGATGTCTCCCAGTTAGGCTACTCAGGGGTCAGGGACTCACTTGAGCATGCCATCTGTCCATTCTCAGATCTCAACTTCCAAGGTGGGGGAACCACTGTTCTCTTCAAAGCTGTCAGACAGGGACTTTTACGTCTGCAGAGGTTTCTGCTGCTTTTTGCTTAGCTATGCCCTGTCCCCAGAGGTGCAGTCTACAGTGGCAGGCAGGCCTCCTTGAGCTGTTTTGGGCTCCACCCAATTCGAGCTTCCTGGCAGCTTTGTTTACCTACTTAAGCCTCAGCAATGGCAGGCCCCCCTCCCCCAGCCTCAGCTGCCACCTTGCAGTTAGATCTCAGACTGCTGTGCTAGCAATGAGGGAGGCTCCGTGGGCATGGTACACCCTGGACCAGGTGCGGGATATAATCTCCTGGTGTGCCGTTTGCTAAGACCCTTGGTAAAGCGCAGTATTAGAGTGGGAGTTACCCGAGATTCCAGGTGTTGTGTGTCTCAATTTCACTTGGCTAGGAAAAGGAATTCCCTTCCCCCTTGTGCTTCCCAGGTGAGGCAATGCCTCACTCTGCTTCAGCTCTCGCTGGTTGGGCTGCACTCCCAGACCAGCATCGACTGTCCGACATGCCCCAGGGAGATTAACCCAGTACCTCAGTTGAAAATGTGGAAATCACTCGTCTTCTGTATCGCTCATGCTGGGAGCTGGAGGCTGGAGCTGTTCCTATTTGGCCATCTTGGGCACCCCCCCCCCCTCCCCCCGATAGCCCTTTTTTGTATGTCTAAGGGAGTTGTTCAGTGCAGAGACTGAATTGTTTTCTTGGGCCCCACTGATTCTCCTCCTTCCCAGGTTTGTCTGTGCTGAGATGTCCACTTCTAGAATTACAGCCTAACTTGCAGTCACATAGTTCTTAATCTTTACCTTTTCATTCTGCTAATGATTGTGCAATATGTTGCTTTCTATGCCTTTCTGTACTCAGCCGAATTCCCAGTTTTAAAGGAGAAGTACGAGAAGACCCGTAATGGTTAGCAAGATATATAGAACACAGAGGACCTAGCAGCGCACTTTTCCAGTTAGGTGAGCTGCAGCTGAAATCTCGCCTTTCCCACTGATTATGTGATCTTGGGTCAGATTGATTTACTACTTTATTTTTTCATTTATTTGTTTTCGTCATGACTGGGCCTTTCTATGCTGCAGGTTAGTCTTGAACCCCTGGCCTCAAGCTGTCCTCTTGCCTCATCTTCCCAAAGTGCTGGGGTTATAGGACTGAGCCACTGTGACTCACCCAATTTGCAATTTTTTTTTTTTTTTTTTGAGACGGAGTCTTGCTCTGTCGCCCAGGCTGGAGTGCAGTGGCCAGATCTCAGCTCACTGCAAGCTCCGTCTCTCGGGTTTACACCATTCTCCTGCCTCAGCCTCCAAGTAGTAGCTGGGATTACAGGCGCCCGCCACCTCGCCCGGCTAGTTTTTTGTATTTTTTTTAGTAGAGACGGGGTTTCACCGTGTTTGCCAGGATGGTCTCGATCTACTGACCTTGTGATCCACCTGTCTCGGCCTCCCAAAGTGCTGGGATTACAGGCTTGAGCCACCGCGCCCGGCCCAATTTGCAATTTTTAATGGTGGGTGAGGGAGTCATAAGAACAACAAAGATGGTAAAGGGAATTTGAGGAGAAAACAAATAAAATAACAAGATGAAAATAAAAACTGCCTGAGTTCTTTTTACTGACTCTCTCATAAAAAGGTGATTTTCAGATCGAATGTTTTTGCAGACATTGCCTTTCCTTCCTTACAGTGCTTTTTTTTTTTCAGCTCCAGGTTCAACCTCAAAGGCCTAAAGTTTTGCAAACATCTGATGAAGAGGAAGATTTTTGAGACTGTGCCAGCCTATTACATAAAGGAAACATAACCGAGAATTTTGTCTAAAGGTTTTTATTTGAAACAAAGCAAGAGCTTCTTTTCCCCACTCCAAATTAAAACACAGCGCAACAGCGGCCACATTTATTTGGCAGGACAGTTCCAACATGTGAACATCCTCCACCTCACTGCGGTTGGGGCGACTTGACTCATAAGCAGCTGTTCTTACACAAAATATTAACGCGAACTACGTGTCACACAAAAGGCAGTGATCTTGATTGTGGATGTGGCCCAGCATGTTCTATGAATGCTGAAAGGTGGGAGGAGCACAAATAAAAGCCACTCTTTTAAAAAACCAAATAATTCAAAGTAGAATTTTCTATCCCCACTCCCTCCCCACTCCCACCTTCTCCAATAATAAAAAGTAGCATCCAGATCTGGTTTGTATCCCAACCACTCACAAAGTGTTGCCCCATAGCACTTGCGTCATTAGGGTTATGGATAATCACAGTTCATTTGCTTTGAAGAGATGTGTGTCTACTCCTTCCTCCTCCTCTTGCCTTCATGCTCATGTTCTTTGGGGCTGCTGCTGAGGGTCTTTGAGAGCCACCAAGCTGTCTGGCTTCTTCCAAAACTTGTCCAAACCAAAAGGATCTTCCTCAAACTGAACTGGTCCTTCTCATCCTCTCGGCCTCTCTGCCTGTGGTCTGAACCAGAAAACTTGTCGGGAACAAATCTAGGGAACAAGACAGAAGAGTATGAACTACTTTGTTTTCACTGGTGTAAACACTGAAACAGAGTTATACGGCTTGATATCTGTTGGTCTTTATTCTGGCTTCTAGGTCATCACCATATATATCCTTGTCCAGATTTTTACTGGACTTATAAATACTCTGGGCCATATCTTTATTTACCACCTCTCCAGGCTTGATCATAAACATTATAAATTTTGTCTTCTCCACCTGCAAATCCACTGTTCATACCCCCTAGAAACGTGGATGACATTAGATGAAAATATAAACACCAATTATTAAATGACGAATCTGATAACATTCATGTGAAGAGTAAACTCTTGCTAATTTGTAGCTCAAATTTTCCACAACCTGAACTGCAAATTTTAAAAACGTCTTCATTGGACTGGGTGTGGTGACTCATGCCTGTAATCCCAGCACTTTGGGAGGCCAAGGAGGGCGGATCACTTGAGGTCAGGAGTTCAAGACCAGCCTGGCCAACATGGTGAAAACCCAGTGGCTCTCCCCAAATGCAGAATCACCCCCAGTCCCTGGGGTTGGGACTGCCACCTCTGGCTCCTTCTGGGCCAAGGCCACTTGGTGAGCCAGGCGCTGGCAGCACACCCTTTGCTCCTTCAGCTGCCCACATAGCTGTGCCTACTGCTCTTCGTTGGCACTGGCTAAAGCCGATTTTAAAAAGGCCACCTGCAGGCAAGGCGTGTGCATTCTTGTAGGGGGATACACAGGACAAATGTGGCAGGGAGGGGGACAGGAGCTCTTCCTTTGGGGCCTCAGAGGGTGCATCTGTGGGTCACAGGTGAAATGATGTCTGACCACTGGCTCCCAGGGAAGGCACAAGGGTCCAGAGAAACCAGAGGGCAGGAAACAAAGAGCAAAAAGGGGTCTGGGAGGGACCACAGAGGGAGGCAGCAAAGGTGGGGCAGCGGGAGTCAGGCTCACCATGGCCTCCCAGCTTTCCAGGTCCTCCAAGATGCTCGGCATGGGCTGAGGCCCCTCCTTCTCCTCCTTACTGTCCAGTCCATCTCCTGTGGGGGGTGGCTAGAGGGGTCCTCAGACAACCCAACAAGGGAGGTACAGTTGGCCCAACCCTGGGCCAGCCCCTTCCCAGATAGGAATGAGTAGCTGTTCTCTATTTTCATTTTTTTTTTTTCTAAGAGCCAAGGTCTCGCTATGTGGCCCAGGCACAGTCCCACTAGCCATCAGTGCGGGAGTTCTGACCTGCTCCCTTTCTGACCTGGGCCAGTTCTCCCATCCTTAGGCAACCTGATGGCCCCCTGCTCCCAAGAGGTCACCATATTGATACCGAACTTAGCGCGGACACCTGGTCAGCATAATGACCAGCTGTCTTAAAGGTCTCTTCTAACTCCTCAATCCTATGCTGCTAACAGTTCCCCTTTCCTCCTGGGGCTCTCGCCTCTTCCTCTGAGTGGTCTCCCGTACCTTCCCCAGGGAGAACCATGATGCTCATCTGGGCCTGTAGCTGCTGGTTCTGCTGGCTGGTAGCTTCCAGGTGCTCCTAAGGGACCAGGAAAGAGAGTGAGAAGGCACGGAGGTTGCCAGGTTGTCCCCCTTGAGGCCCTGCCCTCAGTAACTCCCTCGCCTGAGTCTCCTGCAGCTCTTGGTGGGCCATCTCGGCCACTGTTTTGCCCTAAGCTTCCTGCTGCTGCAACTGATCCATGAGCAAGGTCTGCAGCAGTAACTACCTTTGCAGTGCCTCCTTCTTGGTGGTCAACTGCTGAAAGGCAGCCATGTACTGCTGCAGGTGACCCAGGTACTGGTCTTGCTGCTGCTGCAGACTCTGAGCCTCTTGGCTCTTCAGCTCCACCTGTAGGAAGACCCTAGGCATGAGGGCAGCTGGTGGCTGGCTTCCAGATTCTGGGCCCATTAATAGGGTAGAGAGGGCACTGTGGGGCTCTGTGGCCTGCCCAGGTCCCTGGCCTCTTGCTTCAGGCCTAAGTGACTGCCCCTACTTGCCCAGAGCCCCATGCCTCCTTCCCTAGCCTCAAATCTCACATCCTTTCCCCCACCATTTAAACTGTAGGCCACAGACTGGAGGAAAAGCAGAGGGAGACAACCACCATCTGCTAAGTGCACTACATGCCTAATGTTTCCATGCATTATCTCATTTAATCCTCAGCACCTCAGTGAGGAAAAACCTCACTTCCTTTTTAAGTGAAAGAAATGGAGACTTAGAGATGCAAGGTAGTTCAATGGTGAGCAGTGGAGCCAAGGCTAGAATTCAGTTTGAATCTAAGGAGGCTCTTATACCACTGTCTCTTTCCCTGTGACTGGGGGGCTCCATGCCTCCAGCTGGGATGATGATGTCGAGACCTGGGAGGAACCCAGGACTACCAACCTCTAAAATTCGGAGGGCAGGAAGCAAGAAACAGTCACGGCACTGCCCTGGAGGGTGCTGCGGTCACCTGTCTCCCAGGCTGCAGCTGCCTCTGTCCTCGCACCTCCCTTCCCCAGAGGCTGGTGCCCTTCTTGGATGGGGTGGGAGTTACCATCTGCTTCAGCTCGGCCAGCTGCTCCTCGAGTTGGTGATTGTGGGAGAGCACGTGGCTGATGGTGGTGTGGTCGTTCTGCACAGAGGACTGGCAGGCCTCCCCCTGCTCCTCCCAGAGCTTGAGTTTCCACTCCCACAGCATCTCCTCCTGCTTCCGGTTCAGGTGACTCAAGCCCTCATTGGTTTCTACCTGGGCTTGGAGCTGTCCTGCCAGATTCTCCAGCTCCTTCTGCAGGTGCTTGACCTCGGCTTGTAGCTGCTGCTCCACCTCTGAGGGTCCTGTTGGGGGCTCCAGGTGTAGGGGTTCAGCTTAGAAAGGAAGCAGACAATAAGGGCCTCTGGATTTTCAAAAAATCCTCCTCTTGGTGCACAGCTCCTCTCAGGCTCCCCAAACTTGGCCTCCCTGCTAATGATTCCTTGCTCCCGATGGTAGCCAATCTTCCAAGCCACTTTCAGATAGCACTGTGGGTGGCTGACCGTGGGCACTCCTCCCTCTTTGCTGATGGGGACACTGAGGCTCATGGAGATGACAAGACTTGCCATCTTCTGGCACAGACCTCTCTCCCTCTGCCTCAAAGCCCTTCCATCCACCCACCTCCCTGGGGCATTCTAAGCCACCCTCACAGCCCTCTGAAGTCAGTCCTGCTTCAAGGTCACCCCAGTCCCAGCTCACCCATCTGGTTCTTCAGTTTGGCCAAGCTTGTCTCCAGCTCCTGTACCTGATGCATGTCATACTTCTTCTCCTTCAATGTGCAAAGCTGCCCAAAGCACAGGGGGAAAGGGCCCTGGAGAGAGGGATTGGTGGCTGGACAGGCTGCCATCTCCCTCTCTGCCCCCACCTCCACAAAGCCCAGACCCATGACCACCTCTGGCTGTGTTCCTCCCATTGCACAGATGCTCAGAACAATCAAACGACCTCTCTAAGGCGGGGCCTGAAGGGTCAGGTCTCACCTGCTCTGACGTCTCCTGCATCCTCTGCCACACATGGCGTGCTCTCCATGGAGATACTCAGCGTACTCATCTCTCCATTTGTTGATACTGCAGCCACTTCTTCACCTGCAAGAATTGACACAGAAGTTAGGAAGGGCTGTCACTGGTCCTCACCTACTCCTGGCCACCTGGGGTCATCATCCTTCCACATCCTTCCCTCTGCAAAGCCTCACGTGCCCCAGGTACGCTTCCAGCTGTGCCTGTTCCTCCATGGCCTGCTGTAACTCCTGGTTAGCATCTGGGGCTTTGCAGCAGCTAGACAACTGGATGGTAAAGCGGGAGAAATTTCAATCTGGGGAGCCCGGACCGTTCCACACAGTGCCTTTAAAAGGGCTAGGGCTAGGCTCGTACGACTCAGTCAATAAAGATCTCTGTCAAGTTGCTTTGCTTTAGAAACAAAAAATTAAATAATTTTAAAGAGATCTCAGGCCGGGCATGGTGGCTCATGCCTGTAATCCCAAAATTTTGAGAGGCTGAGGCAGGTGGATTCCTTGAGCTTAGGAGTTCCAGACCAGCCTGGGCAACATGACAAAGCCCGTCCCTACAGATACAAAAATTAGCCAGGTGCAGTGGCATGCACCTGTGGTCCCAGCTACTTGAGAGGCTGAGGTAGGAGAATAACTTGAGCCTGGGAGGTGGAGGTTGCAGTGAGCCGAGATAGCACCACCAAACTCCAGCCTGGGTCACAGAGTGAGACCTCATCTCAAAAAAAAAGAAAAAAAAGAAAAAAAAAAAAAAAAAAAATCACAACTCTCTATTATTACCAGGAAATAGTGAAAGTGTTGGCTTGAACCTCAGAAGGAAATAAACAGACTCATGAAACTAGCCATATAAATGTAATCTATAAAATAATGGTTTTCATCCATGATGCTTTAAGAAAAAAAATTTTAAGCCCTAACCTTGAAATTCTGATTCCCCAGGTCTATGGCAAGACCTCAATTTGTAGATTTTTAGCAGTCTTTAGGGGATTCTATGGCAGGAGCAGAACAAGGACTCAAATTTTTCAGCTCTTGGCTGGAGCCTCCCCATACCCAGCATGATCCCTAGGCCATGGCCCCAACTGGATGGGGCTTCCACCACCCCAGGGCTGCAGTAATCCCTCCAGGTGTTCAAGAACCTGTGGCATACAGCAGGTAGAAAAATATTTCCTTCAGTAGGTCCAAAGCCAGGAATACCATATGTTCTGCCTTGATATGAAACAATGACATGCAATTAAAACACATAAATCTCCTTCCTACTCCTACCCTCCATCCAAAGTGTTTTATTTGTATGAGTTAAATAAGAAAACGAGTGGCAATCAGAGATTTCGTCTAAAACATATATTTACAGATATCAGTTCTCATCCAGCCTGATCTCATCCAATATCATTTAAATTCCCTTACATGTAAAGTTTTAGAAAAGGATCTTCACAGTGTAAGTAAGACTCAGGCACCCTAGGAGTTCTATAATAAAACACCAAGTAGATCAGAATGTCCAAACTTACTAGAGAAGAAAAGTGGAATCATTGGCTGTATTTTCAAATTGCATTCAACAGGAAATTTAAGTTTTGAATTTTTTCCACCTTGAACCCGGGAAGCGGAGGTTGTGGTGAGCTGAGATGGTGCCATTGTGCTCCAGCCTGGGCAACAAGAGCAAAACTCTTTATCAAAGAAAAAAAAAACTACTCAGAAAAAAACGAATGATTTCTAACAGAAAATGGGCAATGGAGACATGGGAACTTCCTCCAAGAATAAAAATGGCCAATGAGCATATGAAAAAGATTCAAAAGCACTAGAAATCAAATAAATGTCATGAAAACAATGAGATTTTCTGCTTAAAGACCAGCAAAGAGGACAAATGGAAGGGGAACCTGGAGCTCTGTCCCTGTTGGTGGGAGTATAAACTCAACCAATTTTCCTGCAGGATAATTTGAACACTTCTGTTAAAAACACAAATTGTTTTATGTTATTTTCCTCCAGAAATTCTTCTTCTATGAATTCAGTCCAAAAATGCTTGCTCAAGTCTATTAAAAATGTATATAGAAGGAATTTCACCTCTGGGGTGGCAATGATTCACTTTATATACAGCCAGCTATTAAAAATGATGATGCCAGGATATATTTCTGCCATAGAAACCTGCCCAAAATATAGTAAGTGACAAAAGACTATATATTATGATTCTACTTTTTAAAATGTTTATATGCATACAAAAGTGTAAAAAGCAACAAACCAGAATGTTTTGAGTGTCAAAATTAAAGATTTTTCTTTATATTTTTTCATCCAAATGATACAAAAGAATGTGATTTCCTTTGTAATCAGGGAGAAGTGTTATTTTCATTTATTTATATTTATATATTTTTTCTTTGTCTTCTTTTTTTCCTCCTGTATGTTTTCCATGTAGGCTAGAGAGCTTGAATCTCTGCCTCTTGAGGTCAGCTCGTTTTCGGGATGTGCAGTACACAAAGCTGTCCCGTCTTCCTTTTATTTTTCATTTTTATTTATTTATTTATTTATTTTTTGTTCTGAAATGGAGTCTCGCTCTGTTGCCCAGGCTGGAGTGCAGTGGCATGATCTCAGCTCACTGCAACCTCTACCTCCCAGGTTCAAGCGATTCTCCTGCCTTACCCTCCCTAGTAGCTGGGATGACAGGCGCCCGCCACCATGCCTGGCTAATTTTTTTTTTTTTATTTTTAGTAGATATGGGGTTTCACCATGTTGGCCAGGCTGGTCACAAACTCCTGAGCTCAGGTGATTCATCCACTTAGGCCTCCCAAAGTGCTGGTATTACAGGCGTGAGTCACCATGTCCAGCTGAGATGTTGACCTAGATTTTTTTTCTCCCCCCTACCCTTCCCCCTCATTGTAGCCAGCAACAGCTCCAAACTTCACTGCTGCTGGGGAGGATGTAGTAGAGGGGAAGGACAGAGAGAGGAGGTGGGGGGCTGCAGGGGGACCCTGACCTTCTCCCATGACATTTCCTGCCACCCGCAGCAACAGTGTGGTGTGTTTGGGTGATCCCAGGCCTGCCACGGAACAGAAACAATGGCTAGAAAAGATGGGTGTCTCAGTGGTGACCGAGGTGGAAGGATGACTGAGGTGTCTCTCTGCACCCCAATCCCCTGACTTCACACAGAACTGAGGCACAGCTGACTGCCCAGGAAAGGGGCCTTGCGTTCAGAAACTCAAGTGTTGCATTTAAAATCAAGGAATTTAAGATGAAATTCCTCATGCACTGCATTCTGGGCTGGGATTCAAGGTGCCATGGATGGGGTACCTCCCAGTGTTGGGGTTTTGTGTGCAGCACTTTGTATCCATTCTCTCTGACCTCCTAACAGGCCACTGAAGGAGACATTACCACTCTTATTTCACAGCGAGGTCAGAGGCTACAGGGAGGTCATGGGGGAGAAGGAGAAGCAGGTACCTGAGTCTGAGGTTGGGACCCGCTCCACCTCTCACTCTGAGGGCAGTGCTGAGCAGCTCCCTAAGAGGCAGGGACCAGAGCTGGAGGAGTGGAGATAGTTACACACCCTCCTGGGGCTGCTATGCCATTGCTGGAAACTTCTCTATGGAGAGTACCGAATACCTCTACCTGTAACACTTTCCCTGGCTGAAATCCTGCAATTGCCACAGTGGCTGGAGATCCAGGAAGGCAGGGCAGGAGCATCGTGTCCCCTTCCCAGCAGGTGCAAAGGAGGCTGGGGGGCGAGGCACAAGCCTGTGGGAGGGTGAGGGGCAGGACAGGTGTGTGTGAGCCTCTGTTGACTGCTTGCTGCCTCGGCTGGAAGGTCAGGACCCAATGACTATTAAAGGTTACAATTACAGAAGTATTTCGGATTTTGGAATTTTTCAGATTTTGGAATTTGAAAATCTGAAATCCAAAATGCTCCAATGAGCATTTCCTTTGAACCTGGCCTTCGAACATATCGGCGCTCAAACAGTTTTGGATTTTGAAGCATTTCAGATTTTGGATTTTCGGATGAGGGATGCTGTATTATCTTCTGAATGAGGCCACTCATTTAGGAAAGCCCAGAGTTTGGGGACATGGAGCTGCAGGCCAAAGAGGTGATTTCTGAGGTGGCTTCCAGTGTGGAAGGGCCTCCAAAGTGGTTTAAGGCAAGCCGCAAAATAGGAAACCCAACGTTTAGCTAATGGAACACTGATAAAACCTGCTTAAGATGTCTGTCTCTACTAATTCAAATGGAGCCAAGACAATGCATTATTATCATTTTAAAAAGGCACCAGCCCCTCTGCAAAAGCACTGAATTGTATCATGAATCATCGGCGGTGGTTTTTTTAGGGATGTGAAGAAGGTGTTTTCACAATAGATCGCATGACACACTATCTTCCAAATCTCTAACCATTTCTCTCCCCAGCCCGGTCCTCTCCATAGTTGTCCAAATCCTTCCCTCTTTTCTCTTGTCTCCAAAACTCAAAACCGTGTTCTGACTTTCTGTATCCCACCCCTCCCCCTTCTTGGACCACCTGGGAAGACCCCTGGTTCCCCAGGGTGTCCACTTTTCCCCTCCTGAGATCCCCCATCTTTCCTCAAATGAACCAGTTTGGCCTCTCTTAGTTTCTCCAACTCTGCGTCTCAACCTTTCTTCCTTCACTACACAATAATGTCCAGGAGGCCAAGAGCTCACAAGCCAGGGACCCTCTTTTTCCAGAAGGCAGGAGAGAGGTGACTACAAATATTTGGTTATGGTTTTCTTCCCTGCAACGCCTGTTTCCATGGGCAGCGCTGAGTCCCAGTCCTGGCAGACCTCAGAACCAGGCTCTCAAGAGCTGGGGCAAGTGGGGCCTAGGGAGCCTCTGGGTTGAGGACCTTGCAATCCTACTCTGCAGCTGCCCTGTCCGAACCTCTGTCCCTTCCTTCCTGTGCCCCCAGGCCTGCCCTGTCCTGCCTCAGCCTGCCCAGGAAGGCCTCTGCTTGAGGCCTGCAGGAGGCTCACCCCAGAGCAGGCATTATGATGAGGACTGCCACATCCCACCTGCAGAGTCTGCCTGGGGCTTTGAACCAGCCGGGAAGCTCATGCGGTCAGGGCTGGCCCCAGGCCTAGTGGTGGGGGAAGCAGGCCAAGTCTGAGCCCTACCCAGTGCTGCCCCCGTTCCCAGGCCTGGCTTCCTCTGGCACCCAGTCCTGCAGGTCCCACCCACCCTGTGCTCTGCCAGGTCAGGGGACTGCTGCTGTGGCATTAGAGGTTCAGAGCTGCAGAGGGCCCTGGAATTGATTAGCCGAGTCTACCTCCCATGCCTCAGGATGGGGATGTTAAGGCCTAAAGCAAGTCAGGGACCCTCATCCATAAGAGAGCACATAACTTTGGACAGAATGAGCTAGAACTCTGGTCTCCGAATTTCCATGCTAGTGTTTTTCCCATAACACATAGGGATTCCATCATTCCTAGCTGGGCTCATTGGCTCGCGCCTGTAATCCAAACACTTTAGATTCTGAGGTGGGAGGATTGTTTGAGACCAGGAGCTTGAGACAAGCCTGGGCAGCAATTTGAGACCCTGTCTCTATAAAAAAATCAAAAAATTAGCCAGACATGGTGGTGCACATCTGTAGTCTCAGTTACTTGGGAGGCTGAGGCAGGGGGATTGTTTGAGCCCAGGACTTTAGGGCTGCAGTGAGCTGTGATTGAGCCACTGCACTCCAGCCTGGGTGACAGAGCAGGACCCTAAAATTGTAATAACAGTAATTTCTAAACTATGGAGGTGAGTGGAGAGTGGGTGCTGTTGAAATTAATGGAATTGAAAGTGTAGATTGTGGGTTCTCCTATGGTAATTTGCATTTTAAGTGGAACATAAAGATCAAACATCTTGACACGCAGGCAAATCCACAGAGACAGAAAGCAGATGAGTGGCAACCGGTACCTGGGGAAGGTGCGGAATTGGAAGTGGCTACTTCATGGGTGTGGGGTTTCTTCTGGAGTGATGAAAAGGTCCTGCAGTGATTAGTGGTGATGGTTACACAGCACTGTGAGTGTACTTAATGCCGCTAAATCGTACACTTGAAAATGGTTGAAGTACTAAGTTTTATGTTTCATATATTTCACCGCAATTAGAAAAGAAATCTCCCTGACTCAAATACATAAAACCTGTATAGAAAAAGATCTCACTGCTGCGAGTCTGTTTTGCTTCTTCCCTTCTCTCTCTGTCCCTCCCTCACCCAGTCTAAGAGGGGAGCTACACACAGTGTAGACAGTGACTGAGAATCCACCCCAGGACAGCATCCCGAGAAACGAGACAGAACCAAATGATAAAAGGAGTTGTTCCTGGAAAAGCATCCTGGAATAGGGGAGGGAGCACAGGTCAAGCCACAGGGGAGGGTATGTGACAGCTGCTTTACTGCACGGGGTACCACTGAATGCTCCGGTGGTTCCTGACTTCACTTTTTAAAAATTATTTTTATTTTATTTATTTATTTATTGATTTTGAGACAGGGTCTGTTGTCCAGGCTGGAGTGCAGTGGCACGATCTCAGCTCACTGAAATCTCTGCCTCCGGGTTCAAGTGACTCTCCTGCCTCAGCCTCCTGAGTAGCTGGGATTACAGGTATGTGCCACCATGCCCAGCTAACTTTTGTATTTTTAGTAGAGATGGGGTTTCACCATGTTGGCCACGCTGGTCTTGAACTCCTGACCTGAAGTGATCCTCCTGTCTCGGCCTCCCAAAATGCTGGGATTACAGGTGTGAACCACCTTGCCTGGCCCTGAGTTTACTTTTTTTTTTTTTAAGACTCCACATATGAGTGAGATTGTGGGCTATTTGTCTATGCGTGCCTGGATTATTTCACTCAACGTGGTGTCCTCCAGGTTCATCCATGTGGTTCCAAATGACAGGATTTTGTTCTTTTTATGGCTGAATAGTACTTCATTGCATATACGAAATGATCTATGCATGAGGGGATGGATGCGCTGCCTCCCTGATTTGATCATTATGAAGCACATCTGTATTGAAACATCAAATTGTACCCATTTTATGTACAATGACAACGTGTCCATTTTGAAAAAGCTGGCTCACTGTGGAGACCAGTAAAGGCTTTCACAGCTCCAAGGGAGATCACAGACTATGGAGCAGGCTGAGGGCTCCAGGGCCTGGGCCCCTGGCACTCACCACTGTACTTCCCAGGCACAATCCTCCCTCTCTTTAATGTCAGGCATTCCCTCTCCCCTTCCTGAAGGTCCTGCTTCAAGCCTGCCTCCTCCTTCCTCACCCAAACTACATGCTGTGTTTTCACTCCTTGTCAGAAAATTACTTAGGCCATGAAGATCTGTATACATTTGCCAGCTTTCTGAAAAAGTTTTCATATCAGGCAGTTTCCCACAGGGTTGGAATCTCAACACATTGAAATGATAAATTATGCTGGGTGCAGTGGTTCATGCCTGTAATCCCAGCACTTTGGGAGGCCGAGATCAGGAGTCCAAGACCAGCCTGGCCAACATGGTAAAACCCCACCTCTACTAAAAATACAAAAATTAGCCATGCATGGTGTGCACCTGTAATCCCAGCTACTCCAGAGGCTGAGACAGGAGAACTGCTTGAACTCGGGAGGTAGAGGTTAAAGTGAGCCGAGATCACGCCACTGCACTGCAGCCTGGGTGACAGAACAAGGCTTCATCTCAAAAAAAAAAAAGAAGAAAGAAAAAAACTTAAAAATAAATGGTAAATTATTTTTTCCTTACTCCCTTTACTGAACTTGTAGGGCCTAGCACCATGTTCTGCACACTTGAGTCCATTGTCCGGCAGATGCTGGTCCTTCACCTGGTCTGGGGCTCCGAGCACTCGCCCTACAGTGCTGACCTGGCAGTGCTCACCAGGGTGGGAGGGAGTTGGTGCTACTCTCCTTGGAGTGCTCTTGTAGGTATGCGTTAGATCTGTGGTCTGAGGCATGTTAGGAACCTAGAATAATTTCCCAACGGGAAGAACTAGAAGTCCCCATAAGAGAACAGAGCTTGCCTATCTACTGAGGAGTAGTCCTCTAGGGTCCTTTCCTGACCCTGCTCAGCTTCGAACTCCCTCCTCGCCCACCCCTCCTGTTCCTCTTCCTCCTCCTCCTCCTCAGCTCTCAAGGCTTAACCATCAGGTTAAACATAATCCCCACGAGGTGAACCCAAATGAACACCCAGAGCTGTCAGACACAGACTATTGCATGAATAGGCTCATGGCAACCCTTCAACCCACACATAGGGCAGCCTTATCCCAAGCATGAGCTTTGTAAACACACACTTCCCAGGGGCGGACAGGGAGCCTGGGTTCCCGGCTCAGCTTAAGTGCTGATCGAGGTATAATCTTAGTCCCTCTTCTCTCCAGACCTTGGTTTTCCAGCTGTACGATGAGAGCACTGGACTCAATGAACCTGGGTTTCCTTTCAGCTGGAGTGTCCATGTTCACAAAGTTGTTCTTGGTGTCACTCAAACAGCTGCTCCTGCCTCCCCAGCCCCACCCACACACATGCCCATAACCACACACATGTGGTTAGAGTGGGAATGAGGAGGTGTGGGAGGGCAGCACCCTCAGAAACTGCTGGCCCTGAAGTCCCGGGCAGTGCAGGGAGCAGCGGGCAAGCATCCACTTCACCCCAGAGGCTGCTCCTGGCTTTGCCAGACCTGACCTCAGAGGAGTTGGTCACATGGGGGTGTTTTATCCCTGAGACTCACAGAGACACGTAAAACATCAAGTGGGGGGTAGGGGTGAGGCCTACAGAGGGGAAGGAACTTGCTGAGGCCTCCACAGTGAAGAGGGCACCTCCAGCGCCTGGCCTCCAGAAGGTCCTCAGGCCTGAGCCCCTCTGTAGCACCAACACAGGGCAGTGCTGGGCCACTACCCCCTCCCCCCACCCACTTCCCTAAGGTACAGCTCATGGGTCAACTGTCCTGGTCCAGGGACATTTTTAGACAGCAACATTTTGCTCTGAAGGTGACTTTCCTGTGGCTGCTGTAACAAATTGAAACACCTGGTTGGCTTAAAATGCCAGAAATTTGCTCATAGTTCTAGAGGCCAGAAGTCTGACAGCAAGGTGCTGGCAGGGCCACGTTTCCTCGAAATGTGCCATGGCAGAGTCCCTCCTTGCCTCTTCCAGTTCCTGCGGGCCCCAGACATTCCTTGGCTCACGGCTGCATTGCTCCCGCCTCTGCCTCTGTCTTCAAGCGGTCTTTTTTTCCGTCTCCTATAAAGATACTTACTGGATTCAGGTCCCACTCAGATGATCTTACTTTGAGATCCTTGATTACGTCTACAGTAACGCCAGATTCACAGGGTATCAGGGTTAGGAAATGGACATATCTTTTTGGGGGGGCCACCGTTCAACTCATAACATATACCACTGCATTATCCCATGCCCCACATTGCCAACCATACTCTGTTGTTTATTCCTGCTTTGTGGTAACAATAACTGCAATAGCAATACTAACAGATAACATTAATTGAGCGCTTACTACGTGCCAGGCACCATGATAAGCCCTTAACATATTAACTCATTTAATTGTCACCACAACCCTGTGAGGTGGTTACTATTCTCTCCAAACTACAGCTAAGGAGATGAGGGTCAGAGAGGAAAATGTTGATCACAGGTGAAAATACAGAACTCAACTCGTGGGATCCCAGAGTTCAGAGTGGACAAGACAAAAGCAAGAGACAGAGGACCTACCCCTGGGGTTGGAGAGCGGGAGGACCAAGGAAGGTAGTGGAGGAACTCAGGCCAGCACCACTCCGCCCCTTTCAGCTGTGTCACCCTAGGCTGGGGTCATGCATCACACACCCTGTGGACACTGGGGCTACAGCTGATACATGGTCCTGCCACATGGTGCTGAGAATCTTGGGAGAGAGAGATGGAAACCAAACAGTTGCGTAAATTAAGGTAAAAATTGCAAATGGGATGCAGAGCACAAAGGAGCCTATAAAACCTTAGGCCAAGGAAGAGCTTCCTGAGACAGAAACGTCCAAGCTCAGAAGTAACCAGGCAGAAGAGGAAGGGAGGAGTGTTTTGGGCAAAGGGAATAGCATCTGCAAAGACTGCATGGCCAGAGGAGGCATGATGAGTTTGAAGACTTGAAAGAAGGCCTGGGTGGCTGGAACTTAGAAGAGGCTTCCTAGGTGGTGAGGAGGTGAGGGGTGGAGCCAACCATGTCACGCTCTGAGGGCCCAAGAGTGGTAAGAAGCCAGATTTTAGAGAAAAAAAAAACAGGTCCCTAGGGAGACAGAAAATGCTTTCTATTCCTCCTGGACACCAAGAAACAAAGCACAAGTCACATCCTCAGCAGTGCCCACTTCTCCGGTCCTGGATGGGACACCCTGCTCCCTTGCAAAGAGCTCAATTTGGCCCTACCTATGCAGCACAACAGGGCAAAGAGAGGCTTAAGCCCGGGAAAGGCTGGGATGGGCTCCTTAAGCTAAATCACAGGTGCTTTGTTTTTTAACACTTGCCTGAAGGACTTAGGTGACTAATGGGTGAGCAAGAGGAAAGTTGTTTGGATTCTTGGGTGAACATTTAGGCAATTTCCATATTCCATGTATAAGTGTCACTGCAATGCATATTGATGCATTCATTTTGCACATCGGATTATTTCTTCAGGATCTATTTCTAGAAATAAAATTTCTGGTGCAAACAGATGGGACGTTTTTAGGGCTGTGGCCCTACAGAACAGTTGTTCCAATTTACAGCCCCAGCAGTGGATGAGTGTCTGTTTACTTAAACTCTCCCCTGTCCAGCTGTCATTATGACCATATCTTTCTGATCTCTGCTGATTCAGCAGGCAAAAAGAGGTATCTTGTGGGTTTAGTTGCATTTCTCATTCTTCTCCTCCTCCCTCCTCCTCCTCCTCCTCCTTCTTCTCCCCTCCTCCTTCCTCCTCCTGTGGTTTTAGTTGCATTTCCTCCTCCTCCTTCCTTCCTTTCTCCTCCTCCTTCTTCCTCCTGTGGTTTTAGTTGGATTTCCTTCTCCTGCTTCCTCCCTCCTCCTCCTTCTTCCTCCTGTGGTTTTAGTTGCATTTCCTCCTGTTACATTTTCTCCTCTTCCTCCTTCTCCCCCCTCCCCTTCTCCCCCTACTTCTCCCTGCCTCACCCTCCTCCTCTTCCTCCTCCTCTTATGACTTTAGTTGCATCTCCTCCT
>NC_037675.1:3584931-3603614 GCF_003255815.1 Theropithecus gelada
CTCCTCCTCTTCCTCCTCCTCTTATGACTTTAGTTGCATCTCCTCCTCTTCCTCCTCTTCCTTTTACCTCCTCCTCCTCCTCCTCTTCCTTCTTCTTCTCCTCCTCTTTCTGCTTCTCCTTCTCATCCTTCGTCTCCTCTTTTCCCTCTTCTTCCTCTTCTCTTTCTAAGACAGGGTCTCGCTCTGTCACCCAGGCTGGAGTACAGTGGTGCAATCTCGGCTCACTGCAGCCTGGACTCAAGCCATCCTCCTTCCTCAGCCTTTAGAGTAGCTGGGACTACAGGTGTGCAACATGATGCCCAGCTATTTACATTTTTTTTTTTTTGAGGGCTGGGCACAGTGGCTTACACCTATAATCCCAACACTTGGGGAGGCCAAGTGGGGTGCTTGCTTGATTCCAGGAGTTCAAGACCAGCATGGACAACATGGAGAAATCCCATTTCTACTAAAAATACAAAAATTAGCTTGACATGATGACATCTGTAGTCCCAGATACTTGGGAGGCTGAGGCAGGAGGATCACTTGAGCCTGGGAGGCAAAGGTTGCAGTGAGTCGTGATTGTGCCAATGCACTCCAGCCTGGGCAACAGAGTGAGACTGTCTCAAAAAACAAATTTTTTTTTTGTAGATATAGGGTTTTGCTTTGCTGCCCAAGCTGGCATTAGACTCCAGGCTTCAAGTGATCTTCCCACCTCGGCCTCCCAAAGTGCTAGGATTACAGGAATGAGCCACCGCAGCTGGCCACATTTCTTTTATTACTCTCATGGTTATGAATGGTTTCATATATTTACTGGTCATTTCTACTTGTTTTTAAGTTATATACCCATGCCCTGTGCCCACTCCTATTGGGAAGATGTCTTTTTCCTATTGATTTGTACTGATATTAACCCTCTGTCTGACATACATTGAATTCTCCTCATTTATCATTTGCTTATGAATTTTGTTTCTGAGATTTTTGCGTCATAAAGAAATCTTTTTGTGATTGCATTTCCAATCTTTCCTTTATGGTTTCTGATTTCCATGTTAAACCTAGGATGGCCTCCCTCACATTGACATTATACAAATGATTTCCCTACTTCATTCTCTCATCTTTTTGGTATCCCTTTTCACTTTTGTTGTTGTTGTTTTTTTTTTTAGATGGAGTTTTGCTCTTGTTGCCCAGGCTGGAGTGTAGTGGCACAATCTTGGCTCCCCGCCTCCTGGGTTCAAGTGATTCTCCTGCCTCAGCCTCCCGAGTTGCTGGGATTACAGGTGCATGTGCCACCACGCCTGGCTGATTTTTGTGTTTTTAGTAGAGACAGGGTTTTGCCATGTTTACCAGGCTGGTCTCAAACTCCTCACCTGAGGTGATCTGCTCGCCTCATCCTCCCAAAGTGCTGGGATTATAGGCGTGGGCTACCGCACCCAACTAAAAAACTATTTTTCTGAGGACTTTTCCACACATATAGCATGATTATTTTCTGAGCAACCAAGTTATTTCACAATTTTAAGTCTTGTAGTTAAGAATGGAGCTAAAAAAAAGAAAGCCTACTCTCCACAAAATGGTCCCATCCCATTATTTTTTCTCTCTCCATTATTCCCTACTTCTGGAAATGTTATCAGCTCTACTCAGGATGCTGCAATCACAGGCCTGCACTCCTGGAGTAGAAAACTTACATGGTAATAAAAACGAGAAATTAAAAAAAAAAACTTACATGGGAAACACTTATGGATATAGAGAAGGTATAAAAACAGTAAGGGTCTGGGCGTGGTGGTGCTCACCTCTAATCCAGCCATCGGGAGGCTGAGGCAGATGGATCACTTGGGGCCAGGAGTTTGAGACCAGCCTGGTCAATATAGCAAAACCCTGTCTCTACTAAAGATTCAAAAAAATTAGCTGGGCATGAGGGTACATGTCTGTAATCTCAGCTACTCTGGAGGGCCGAGGCATGAGAATCACTTGAACCCGGGAGGCAGAGGTTGCGCTGAGCTGAGATCACACCATCGCACTCCAGGAGAGTGGGCCAGACTCTGTCTCAGAAACATAAAGAAAACGGCAAGAAGGAAATATGGGGATCCAGGCCTTTGTTTCCAGAACAGAGGGACCTGGGCTGGGCACAGAATCTCAGAGCATTAGGAAACAGGCTGTGGACCCCTAATCAACTGCATCATTGGCAGATAAAAAGCCGAATACTCAGCTGCAGGACTCCTCTAGGCCTGTGCCCCGCACAGTACCACTCAGTGTCTCCCCTGAGCCGGCAAGGTGAATCACAGCACCTGGACAGAACTGACTAGCCGACAGGGGTCAAGCGTGATGACTGAACAGCTCTCTAACAGTAGCCAGGGTGCTCTATCTCAGCGTCCCCACTACCTGACATGCTCACCCCCAACAGGATCTGGTTCCATCTGCCCTGCTTCTCTGCAGGCAAGTTAGATATGGAGGAAATGCCAAATCACAGCCAAAGGAGGTCGTCTCCTAGCCCCATGTACCCCCAGGCCCTGCCCCACACCAGGCTTCCTGCGCTCCTGAAAGGTGCTCTTTGAGTTCATAATGCTGGCCATGACCTCACCACACCCCCTGCCTTCCCAGCTCCTCATGTGGTTGAATGTTACCAACTTTAATCTTCAAGCCAGCCTCAAATGCCACCTCCACCAGCCTCGAGTCCATTTGGAACCAACCTACCCATGAGCTGAGCATTTGGAATGTTCCAAAATTCTCTCTTGCCTCCTTCACAGGAGTCTGCCTCCCTCAGTGTGCAGCCTACCTTGTTCATCTATTTGCTAAAACTTCGACTAAAAATTAATTTTAAAATGATTATATGTTGAGGTTAAAGAAGTAGAACTAAAATTCTAGACAACAATAACATGGAAGATAGGAGAGGATAATCCAGAGCTAAAATATTCTGTTTTATATATTTATTTTTTTTCAGATGGCGTCTCGCTCTGTCACCCAGGCTGGAGTGCAGTGGTGCAATCTCCGCTCACTGCCACCTCTGCCTCCCGGGTTTAAGTGATTCTCCTGCCTCAGCCTCCCGAGTATCTGGGATTACAGGCACCCACGACCATGCCCAGCTAATTTTTTTCCATTTTTAATGGAGATGGGGTTTTGGCCATGTTGGTCGGGCTGATCTTGAACTCCTGACCTCAAATGATCCACCTGCCTCAGCCTCCCAAACTTCTGAGATTACAGTCATGAGCCACTGCGTCCAGCTGCAGAACTAAAACATTATAATATCCTAATATTTTCTTTGTCATCCATGCATGTTAAAATTTTGAGATTATTTTTTCTTTTTACATTGGTGTTATTTATTATTTATTTATTTATTTTTTTAGAGACAAGGTCTTGTTCTGTTGTCTAGACTGTAGTGCAGTGGTGAGATCTTGCCTCACTGTAGCCTGTAAGGTTGATCCTCCTGCCTCAGCCTCTTGAGGAGTTGGGACTACAGGTGTGCGTCATCACACCCAGCTAATTTTTGTAATTTTTATAGAGATGGGGTTTTGTCACGTTGCTCACACTGGTCTCAAACTCCTGGGCTCAAACCATCTGCCCACTTCAGCCTCCCAAAGTGCTGGGTTTACAGGTGTGAAGCACTTCCATTACAGGAGCCAGCACTTCCATTCTAAAATTAAAGATAAGAAAAAAAATCTATAACTTCCTAAATGGTTATGGGAAAATAGAGGGAATAAAGAAAACATGATACCTTCCCTTTTCCAAAAAAGGGCTAGGAAGCAAAAAGCATAAGTAGAAATACACAAATCACAGGGAATGTAGGTATCTATGAAATAGAAAACCATATAGAAGTCAAAACAAACTAATCAGATCTATATGTATCAATACAAACAAGTCTCAGAAATATTGTACTGAGTTTATAAAATAAGATGCAAAAGGATATCATAGTATGGGACCAGTTTGTAAATTTAAAAGATGACATAAAACAGTGTTATATATTGTTTATAGATACAAATATCTGTAGCAAAATTATAGATGGACGAATACACACTGACCTAATGATAGTATTTATCTCCGGAGAAGATGAGAGACAAGAGGAATGGGAGAGAGACATGAAAGTAATTGCTTTTTTTTGGAGACAGGATCTCATACATCACTCCGGCTGGAGTGCAGTGGCACAATCTCAGCTCACCGAAACCTCCACCTCCCAGGTTCAAATGATTCTTGTGCTTCAGCCTTCCAAGTAACTGGGATTATCAGCTCTACTCCGGATGCTGCAATCACAGGCCCGCACTCCTGGAGTAGAAAACTTACATGGTAATAAAAATGAGAAATTTAAAAAAAACTTACATGGGAAACACTTATGGATATAGAGAAGGTGTAAAAACAGCAAGGGTCTGGGCTTGCTGGTGCTCACCTGTAATCCCAGCATATTGGGATGCTGAGGCAGGTGGATCACTTGGGGCCAGGAGTTTGAGACCAGCCAGGGCAACATGGCAAAACCCTGTCTCTACTAAAAATTCAAAAAAATTAGCCGGGCATGAGGGTACATTTCTGTAATCTCAGCTACTCTGGAGGGCTGAGGCATGAGAATCACTTGAACCCAGGAGGCGGAGGCTGCACTGAGCTGAGATCGCACCATCGCACTCCAGGAGAGCGGGCGAGACTCTGTCTCAGAAATATAAAGAAAACGGCAAGAAGGAAATATGGGGATCCGGGCCTTTGTATGTGCCACCACTCCTGGCTAATTTTTATATTTTCTGTTTTTAGTGGAGACTGGGTTTCACCATGTTGGCCGGGTTGGTCTCGAACTCCTGACCTCAAGTGATCTGCCTGCCTCGGCCTCCCTAAGTGCTGGGATTACAGGCATGCGTCACTGCATCTGGCCTATGAGAGTGATCTTAACTGTATCTGCAATTTTTTTCCTTAAAAAACAAAAAATAACTTTTAAACAACATATAACTAAAAGTTAATGTGTTACATCTGGATTGACCACAAATGGGTGTCTGTTATGTTTATTTCTGAATTTTTCTGTGCATTTAAAGTATTTAATAATTAAATCTCTGTATTTTCTATTTGTTAATTACATTTTTCTAAGGACATAGAGATGATGCAGTCCTGCTTTCACAGGTGCTGGCTGAAGTGAGATGCTGGTTATTTGTGTGCCTAGGGTCCCTCCCAGCTTCATGCTCTGCCCTGCTCCACTGAGTCCAGTGGACTGCACTGTCCAGGCTTTCTTCCCAGCTGGCTTTCGGGTTTAGCCAGTGGGTGGCTCTGTGGGAAGATGGGAAGGTGGGATTCAACAGAGGTCAGGGTAGCTCTTCCCAGCTCTCTTCCTGCTTTGGCATGCTATATCTGGCTGTAGCTGCATCCTAGGTACAACTCTTACTCACTGGGCTCTGATAAGTGTTTCCTTCCCTTGTCCCAGTAGGCCCTGGAAACAGGGAGGGTGGTAATAGGTTCTCAGTACTGCTAGTCTCTAGGTGTCCTACCATACCTTGTTTGTTACCTTATACAGTCCAGAAACTCTGTGAATAGTCCCTTCATTAAAGCCTTTTCATTTGAACCATCTGGGATGACACAAGAAACACTGTGAAAAGTAAAAACTGCTTTTGTTTGTTTGTTTCAGAACTCCTTTGCTGTGGATGAGAAGATTGACTAGGTGACTTGCTCCAAGTTCAAAGCCTGTTTGCATAAAACAAGGACTTGTTTGTTTGTTTGTTTTGTTTTGTTTTGTTTTGAGATAGGGTCTTGCTCTGTCGCTCAGGTTGGAGTGCAGTGGCGCAATCACGGTTCACTGCAGCCTCGACCTCCTGGGCTCAGATGATTCTCCCGCCTCAGCTTCCTGAGTAGCTGGGACCCCACAGGTGTGCGCCACCATGCCCAGCCAGTATTTTAAAATTATTTTTGTAGAGACGGCATCTACCTACGTTGCCCAGGCTGTTCTTGAACTCCTGATGTCAAGCAATCCTCCTGCCTTGACCTTCCAAAGTGCTGAGGTTACAGGTATGAGCCACCGTGCCTGGTCACAACTTGACTCGAGAACACATGGTTGACAACATCTTGATGAAAAGGGATATGGCTGGTCAGGCATGGTGGTTGACACCTGTAATCCCAGCACTTCGGGAGGCTGAGGCCCGTGGATCACCTGAGGTCAGGAGTTCAAGTCCAGCCTGGCCAATATGGCGAAACCCAGTCTCTACTAAAAATACAAAAATTAGCCCGGTGTGGTGGTGGGCGCCTGTAGTCCCAGCTACTTGGGAGGTTGAGGCAGGAGAATTGCTTGAACCCAGGAGTCGGAGGTTGCAGTGAGCTGAGATTATACCAGCCTGGGTGACAGAGTGAGACTCTGTCTCCAAAAAAATAAGGGATATGGTTGATACACACAGAATGATCTGCTCTCCTAAGACCTTGTACCCTAAGAATTTTATGACTTATCGGATAGTATCAGTGTGTTTTATGATATATTTATTCATTTACTCGATAAGTTTTGATTGAGTGCTGCTCTGTACCAAGATCTGTGTCAAGATATGAGGATACATTGTTGTGTGAGAGGAAGTCCTCATGTGCTGGGAGCTTACGGTAGACAGGAAGACACACAAACTCATTACAAAGAAATATGATAAATGCAAAGCGAATGGAAGCAGCGGGTGCTCTGGAGTACCCAGGAGGGTTATTCAACCCAGCCTTGTACTGTCAGGGATAGTTTCCCAAAAGAAAGGACACCTAACCCGAGAGCTGAAGAATAAATACTAGTTAGCCAAGTTAAGGAGAATGGGTAGATGGGAGGGAGTGAGTTTTAGTTTTAAGGCATTCTAGGTAGAGAGAAAAGCAATTTGGGCAAATCCAGGAGGGGATAAAAATCATTTGGGAAACTGGAAGTCAGTCTCTTGAGTTGCTTGCAAGAGGAGAGGGTCAGAAAAGTTAGAAGAAAAAAAACAGGGATCGGATCACAAAAAGCCTTATAAGTAAGATTCAGGGTAGGGGTATTATTATGAGGTCAATACAAAGCCATTAGATCTTTCGAGTAGATGGTGTGCAGTGTAACTGTATTTGCATTTTTAAAAGATTACCTTGTCTATACGGTGAGAATAAACCAGGTGGATAAGAGCAGAGGCAGCTCCCTTAGGAGGTTGTTGCTGTAGCCCAGGCCGGAGATGATGAGTTGGACTTGAGGCTGGGGCTGGAGAGAAGCAGGCAGTGTAGAACATATGGCTAAAGCAGGCAACCTGAAAACATTCAGGAAATTATTGTTGTTATAAGATGGCCCGGCAAAATGCAAATTGTTCTGTCCTCATTTGATCTCAGCTGGACTGTGAACTCCGGGGGAACAGGGACTTTCTGTATTCATTCCTGTTTCCAGTACTACGGAAGTGCTCAGGAAATGAATGTTCTTCCTAAGTGAGTCTCAGTGACGTGCTGTCTGGGTAGAGTGGTAACCCTCACGCCTTTGCTGACCCACCTTTATTCGGGAAGTTCAGTAGCGATTCTGAAGTCGATGTGTAGAGCTACTGCGGCAGGGACGTTAAGGTGCAGAAGCTTTACCCAGTTCACAGTGCACACTGAAATATTCGGGTTGTTTTTTCCTGACTCAGTTCTCTTCTGCCATCTGCTGGGACAGCCTTTCACAGCACATCAAAGCAAGATCACCTATGAAGACAAGCCTAAAAACTTGGTGGGAGCCACAGTGGACAATGCCTTGGATAAGTTTACAACTTAGTTGGAGAAGCAAGTGTCACATCCACACCACCGTCCATTTGAAGCTAATCTTCAGTATTTATTTCCCAAAGACAAAATGTCTTTTTTTTTTTTTTTTTGAGATAAGGTCTGGCTCTGTCACCCAGGCTCCAGGCTGGAGTGTGGTGGCACCAACATGGCTCAGTGTAGCCTTGGCCTCCTGGGCTCAAGAGATCCTCCCACCTCAGCTCCCCAGAGTGCTGAGATTATAGGCATGAGCCACTATGCCTGGCCTATGCAGACTATCTTAAATATCTGTATTCTCCTATCAACCTTATGATAGCCATAGATTGTAACAATTTCTAAGCAAGAAAACAGAAACACAGAGATTTAAATAAAAAGCCAACTTTGAACAATAAGTAAGTGGCCGAGCCAGGACTGAAGCTTCCTTGACTCCTAGTTCCACACTTTTCTCACAACATCTTAACCTCTCAAACACAACAAGAGAGAGTTCCCACAGGCGGAGACTGGCTGCTGATCTGCAGCAGGGACAGTGTGGGCCTAGGGTGAAGGCTGACAAGGCCAGTGGCTTCCTGATGTGCAGAGATGCAGAATGTTGGCATGGGGTGGGGTGGAGTGGGGGAGAGCAACAGAAACAATTCTCCACATTCCATATTCCCCAAAGATGTGTCAAGGGGATGTTTCTGAGGGATTTTTTTGTTAAGTATATGAAAACTAACAGAACTTGAATCTTTGGTGGATGTGGTCAAACAAAATAGACCCCACTATTTTTGTTAGTGAGTCTGGTTAAGACTAAGAAACTATTGCACCATCCTTTTCTCTTTCTACTTCTCTCTCTGTTTGTTTTTTGTTTGTTTGTTTGTTTTTTGTTTTTTGGGTTTTTTTTTGAGACAGCCTCTCACTCTGTCACCCAGGCTGGAGTGTAGTGGTGAGATCACAGGATCACAGCTCTGGCTGATTATTTTTTATTTTTGTAGAGATGAGGTCTCGCTATGTTGCCCAAGGAATCCTCCTGCCTTGGCCTCCCAAAGCACTGGGATTACAGGTGTGAGCCACCGCACCTAGCCAACTTTCCTCATTTAAACTTAGGTTATTCTTATGTGAATACCCAAATATAGTCTTGGTGTAAAACAATCCAAACATTCAGGTAATGCTAAACTTTTCCTTTACTACAAGTTCCAAGCCTTTTCCCAATGACAACCACAGTCAGGAGTATGCTTCCAGATCTTCTAGGAAATACAAGTGTTCCTATGGGAGCATAGAGTCTTGTTTAGTGTTTTATCTCCCTTACATGAATGAGATCTTGCTGTACTGTCCTGCCTCTCCCGTTGAGAGGCCCACACTCCCCCGACTCAGTGGGAGGTGCGCTTTGACTTGTCCGGGCTACTCCTGGGAAGTTCCACTTTAAACCCTGAGAACAGACGTCCTCAGTGCCCTCCTGCTCCCATGCCATGCCCCCCAGCTGCCAGCTCCCCACAGCTCTCGCCCAGCTTCCTCATAGCCTGTTTCTACCCACCCCCCCTTTTTTTAATATTGTGGCAGGATAAATATAAAATTTGCCATTTTAACCATTTTAAAGTATGCAGTTCAGTAGTATTAAGTACATTGACATTGTTGTGCTACCATTACCATCGTTCATCTCTGGAACTTTTTCATCTTCCTCAACTGAAACTCCATTCCCATTAAAAGATAACTCCCAGTTCCCCTCTTCAGGCCTCTGGAAACCACCTTCTACTTTCTGTCTTATGAATTTGACTACACTACTCTAGGTATTTCAAGTAAGTGAAATCACACAGTATTTGTCCTTTTGTGACTGGCTTATTTCACTTAGCATCATGTCTTGAAGCCTCATCCATGTGGTAGCCTGTGCCAGAATTGCTTTCTTTTTTAAGTTGAATAATATTCCATTGTATGCATGTACCACATTTGGTTTATCCATTCTTCTGTTGGTGGACACTTAGTTTTCTTCCACCCTGCGGGCTATTGTAAGGCTGCCATGAACATAGGTGTACAAGTATCTCTTTGAATTCCTGCTTTCCATTCTTCGGGGTATATGCCCATAAGTGTTGCAGCAGCTTTCTGAGTACATTTCAGGCTGTGGGTGTCTTCTTCATTTGAATGCCCCTTGCATTTTGGCTACTTACCATAGTTACCTACTGATCTGGTTTGGACTTACGTTCCTGCTCAAATCTCATGCCAAATTGTAATCCCCAGTGTTGGAGGCGGGGTCTGGTGGGAGGTGATTGGATCATGGGGGTGGGTTATATCCAGTTATATCACTCCTTCTCCAGTTATATCACCATTTTTGTTCCTCAGTTGTTACCAGTTTAACCTTTCTCATTCCATTAATTATTGATGATATAACTTCTCTTCCCATTTTTGTATCATAAATGGTTTAGCACCATCCTTTTGGTGCTGTATTCGTGATAGAGTTCTCACAAGATCTGGTGGTTTAAAAGTATGTAGCACCCGCCCCCGCCTCCACTGCCCCCACCGCCCCCATCTCTGTTCTTCCTGCTCTGGCTGTTTGAAGTGCCTTTCCCTCTGCTTCACCTTCCACCATGATTGGAAGCTTCCTGAAGCCTTCCCAGAGGCAGAAGCCACTATGCTTCCTGTACAGCCTGCAGAACTATGAGCCAATTAAACCTCTTTTCTTTATAGATTACCCAGTCTCAGGTATTTCTTTATCACAGTGTGACAACCGACTAATACACTCACCCACCAAAGGCACTCCTTTTTCCTTTCTAGGATAGCTATAGGCTTAAACAAATGAAGATTTTGGGCAGGATAAAGAGTCTGTTCTCAGATTCCTGGACTGTAAGACTGAGTTCAAATGTCCCTGCCTCTGTTGTCTTCCCTGACCAATCCCTAGGGACTGAGTGCCCATCTCCTTTTCACTGCAGGTCCACTGTGTTCCTTCCGGCACAGTGTTGCTGCTCTTTGTTTAGAGTTCATCTTCCTCATGAGACTGTGAACCCCTTGAGGGAGAAGATTGTGCTTTTTTTTTATCTTTGATCTGCTGTATTGTACATAGTGAACAGTGCCTGTTTTAAAATTTTAAATTAAACAACATCTTTAATGGTCGAGTGGGGTGGTTCACCCCTATAATCCCAGCACTTTGGGAGGCTGAGGCAGGCAGATCACTTGAGGCCAGGAGTTCAAGACCAGACTGGCTGACATGGTGAAACCATGTCTCTACTAAAAATACAAAAAGTAGCTGGGTACAGTGGTGCATGCCTGTAATCCCAGCTAATCGGGACGCTAAGGAAAGGAGAATCGCTTGAACCCAGGAGGTGGAGGTTGCAGTGAGCTGAGACTGTGCCACTGCACTCCAGCCTGGGCAACAGAGTGAGACTGTCTAAAAAAAAATCACACACACAAAAACAAAAATACAAAACAAAACAAAAATCACCAAATTTTAATAATTATATAGTTAAAAAATTCAAACAGATAAAAGGTTTATAAACCTTAACTTCCCCCTCCTAGTCTAGTACTGCTCTTCAGAAGGAAACACCTCTGTTTCAATTTCTAGTCCTCTGACTCTGAGTGTAGATCAGCTTCTCTAAGTAGTAAAGTTGTACCACTATACAACCAACCCTATAGGGCTTTATCTGCTGGTTTCTGCCGTGGTTGATGAGAATTTAGTTCACCTGTACCACCACCCACCTTTCCTGCCCCAATTGGTTCCAAGCCTTCACCCCTCCCTATCAGGCCCACTGCCATGTGACTTTGCAGTCCTGCCCACTTGCATATCCCCAGATTTTGACTTTGGGCTCAGCCATGTGATGTGTTTTGGATAATGTGATGTTCTCAGGTACAATGTAAGTAGGGGTCAGAAAAGTGCTTGTGGGCCAGGCGTAGTAGCTCACGCCTGTAATCCCAACACTTCGGAAGGCCAAGGCAGTTGGATCACTTGAGGCAAGGACTTCAAGACCAGCCTGGCCAACATGGTGAAACCCTGTCTCTACTAAACATATAAAAATTAGCCGGGCATGGTGGCACGTGCCTGTAATCCCGGCTACTCAGGAGGCTGAGGCAGGGGAATCACCTGGACCCGAAAGGTGGAGGTTGCAGTGAGCCATGATCGCACCACTGCACTCTAGACTGGGCAACTGTGAGACCCTGTCTCAAAAAAAAAAAAAAAAAAAAAAAAAAANCATAGTAGGGTATTGACACGGTTGTGGGGAGAGATAATATAGGTGAGAGGCAAACAGAGGAGGAAGCCAATTGACAAAAAAAGACGTCTAAAGAGTATGTATGGCCGGGCGCGGTGGCTCAAGCCTGTAATCCCAGCACTTTGGGAGGCCGAGACGGGCGGATCACGAGGTCAGGAGATCGAGACCATCCTGGCCGACACGGTGAAACCCCGTCTCTACTAAAAAATACAGAAAACTAGCCGGGCGAGGTGGCGGGCGCCTGTAGTCCCAGCTACTCGGGAGGCTGAGGCAGGAGAATGGCGTGAACCCGGGAGGCGGAGCTTGCAGTGAGCTGAGATCCGGCCACTGCACTCCAGCCTTGGCGGCAGAGCGAGACTCCGTCTCAAAAAAAAAAAAAAAAAAAAAAGAAAAAAGAAAAGTGCTTGTGCAGTAGGGTCTCTTCTGTTTTACCTCTGTCATCACCTGGCTAGCCTTCTGGTCTTGGGAGAAGGATAGAAAATGTAGGGCAACACCATCCCAGGGACTTATAGACTTGCGGACAGAAGCAAAGCAATCTGGCCAGACCCAGCCTAGATCAGTTGAATTACAGTATGTCTGCAGATTGGTGAACAATCATAAATTATTATTGTATCAAGCCAGTGAGTTTTGCGGTAGTTTGTTATGCAGCAGTAGCTACCAATACATACTACAATCTACCTTCCCAGTCTCCCTCTTCCTTCTCCAGTTGTATCATCATTTCTGTTCCTCAATTGTTACCAGTTTGACCTTTCTCATTCCATTAATTCTTGATGGTATCTCTTCTCTCCCCATTTTGTATCATGAGTTTATTTTCACTCCTCTTCCTTCCACCTCCACTCACCACTTTCCTAATTTCATCAGGAAATTCCAACAGCTGATTTCCATCAGGAAATTCCAACAGCTGATTTTTGTCAGCTACATCTTAGCTTTTACACAGACATGTCTGATTTAATTAACATTTTGTTTTGTAACAGAATGTTTGGACACCTGGTGCTTTCTAAGTCCATAAGGTTTCCATGGAAGAAAATTGACAAAAGATTCTTTCAGAGCAAACCCACAATTTCCCATTAACTAGTTTAGTGTGTTTTTCTTCCTTGCAACCAAATGACCCCAGATTAGTATACCCTTAGTCCCATCAAAGCTCCTGGGGACCAAAATGTACGTAGCAGGAAGACAGTATGGCAGGATGAGACTTCTTTGCATTGAGTTATGTTGGGTTTTAGCAGCGGTAATAAAACCCTGGGATGTTTCCTCTCTGACAACTCTTTCCACTGTCACAAACATTTGTGCTAGTAGCAGATGGATAGATCACATCAATTTAATGTAACAACTGTACTTTACAAGGCGCTGTCTTAATTAGTAAAGATCAATTAAACCAAGATGGGCATTATGCCCAGGAAATCAGTGTGACATTTAACAAGAAGGATATTCTCGATGGACACACTTTGCCATAACATTTTTTTTTTACCAGATACAATAAAAAATTGGACATGAAAATAAGTAGATATTATGTAAGGTTTAGGCTGGAGATGGTGATGTTAGAACCTGGAATTCTCAATTGGTAGGAATGCTATCTTTGGGTTTGAGGAATCTCAGATCTTTCCTGAACCCTCTACACCTACATGGGTCAGAGTGTGTAATGAGGGACCTTCCCTTCTGAGGACATTGGTTCTGAGGACGTTTTACTTCCCCCATATTCTCTGGAATCAGGAAAAGAACATGGATTTGGGAGTAGACAGTTTTACATTTGAGCAGCCACTTTACCATGGCTTGGCAAGTGGAACTTGGGCAAGTTCCTTAATGTTTCTGATCTTCAGTTTCCTCAAATAAGGAAAATAAATAAATGCCTAATAGGTTCTGCTGTGAAAAGTCAATGAGTAAAGCATCTTATAAGCCTGAGTGATAGGGAGAACATCACAAAAGATAGGTCCTTTTATTCTTGTTATTCATCACCTTGAGACGCATATTTATCTTAATATTTAACTTAGCTCACTTTATTATCCCATACCATTTATAGTGAGAATGTATTTTTCCCCCTGCTATCCTTTCTTCTGTGATAACTCCAACATCTCTCCTCCCTGAGGGATATTCCTTGATTTTTGGGTGCTGTCTCTGCCAGCAGAGAAAACCAGAAGACAAGGGTGTCTAGGATTTTTGGCTGTTTTTGCTTGTCCTAACACACGATGGCACTGTTGAAACAGACAATCTTGCCACTGGATGCTGTCCTCCTGGTCCAATGCCCAGGGATCTCAGGGAACCAGGCAGGCACCTCCGTGGAATATAGAGATCTGGCAGCAGCTGCTATAACCCATCTCAGCCTCGTGGAGAGATCACTTTTATTTAAGTACAGCTTGTGATGGAAACAGACCTGCAAGCCTATTGTGTGTGCAGGGGGGATCCTCACCCTGGTGTACCCGCCTGTGTCTGAGACTCAGTCCCACTTCCTTGTTTAACCACTCTGAGCTTTGAGTTGACACATCCAGAAGCTCCATGATAAGTGATTTCTCTCCATGTAGACAGCTACCGTCATACTCAAGTAATTAGCATTCCTCTCCCTGGCAATATTCACTTGCAGGTTCCTGCCACAAAGGTGCCCTTGTAGGGAACTTGCTCTGAATAAAGATTGGAAAACTTATACCTCTTTGGGCACATCCTGCCCAGATGAGTTCCTTGGACCTGCATGTTTCTGCCCACACTCACGAGACCTGGGCTGGAATTAGCTATCAGTGCTGAGGGAATGTTGGCGGGAACATCACTCATCCACTTTCACCTCTTAACCAAATTTCAGGACTTTAAATGCATTGAGGGTGTTTGCTACAGAAGGAGGGGCATGAAGAGATACCAAAGACAAATAGTTTAGTTGAGAAAACAAATTGGCAAACTAGATGTATAAGATGATCCAATTTCCCTATTTTTTTCTTTTGCACTTCTCTATTGTCTGAATTTAATGTACTTTTTCAAAGCACATGAATTAGTTTTATATATAGTAAAAAAATGATAAAGATTAAAAAACACCATATTTTGCCAGCAAGTTGGTTGGAAATAGAGGCTTCAACTGAAAGAAAAAAGTAGAGAGATAATGTGGTGTCTTTATCAGGAGTGCTTCTGGAAAAATTGAAAAATCATCAAAATTATTTTTTCTAGTGATACATGATCCCGAATCAAATTTTTAAAATTTCTTTCTTTCTCTTTTCCTTCCTTCCTTCCTTCCTTCCTTCCTTCCTTCCTTCCTTCCTTCCTTCCTTCCTTCCTTCCTCTCTCTTTCATTCTTTTTCTTTCTTTCTTTCTTTTTCTTTTTTTTTCTTTCTCTTTTTCTCTCTCTTTCCTTTCTTTCTCTTCTTCCCTCCCTTCCCCTCCTTTCTCCTCCCATCCCCTCCCCTCCCCTTCCCTATCTTTCTCTTCCCTTCCCTTCCCTATCTTTCCCTTCCCATCCCTATCCTTCCCTTGCCTTCCCTATCCTTTCTTTTCCTTCTTTCTGCAGTCTCACTCTGTTGCCCAGGCTAGATGAAGTGCAGTGGCATGACCTTGGCTCACTGCAAACTCCACCTCCTAGGTTCAAGCAATTCTCCTACCTCAGCCTCCAGAGTAGCTGGGACAAAATTATCTTTAAAATGAGCACCAAATAAAATTGACAAGATAATATAAAAGCATATTGTGAGCTGGCCTTTGCTTCCTTAAAATAATTTCTAAAGAGATCAAAACAATTTCAAGGAACAGGCACAGTGGCTCACGTCTGTAATCCCAGCACTTTGGGAGGCTGAGGTGAGAGGATTGCTTGAGTCCAGAAGTTTGAGACCAGCCTGGGCAACACGGTGGAACCCCTTCTCTACAAATAATTTTAAAAACTAGCTTGGCATGGTAGCGTGTGCCTGTAAACTCAGCTACTCAGGAGGCTGAGACAGGAGGATCACTTGAAGCCTGGGATGTTGAGGCTGCAGTGAGCCGAGATTGTGCCACTGCACTCTAGCCTGAGTGACAGAGCAAGACACTGTATCAAACCAAACCAAACCAAACCAAACAAAACACCAGTATCAAGGTCTAACAGTAACCATACACTAAGGACAACAGCAGAATCAGACAAGAGCAGGTGGTGTTTCTGTCTACTTGTGGCCAAGAAAGATTTCTGTGCCTTCTTTTCACGTAGGCTTCCTTTTTCTGTTTTTACTTTTGATCAAGTGATTTATATTTGATTATGCCTCCATAATGTAGAGTGTCTGAGTAGCGTCTCTCTATTCAGTTAGGGATTAAAAACTGAGGAGATGAGGGAAATTGACATTTAATGAATATCAACTGGTACTGAGCACTGGGCCAGTGACTTTACTGTCTTCATGGCTCAGAAGCCTATGTCCAAGTCAAGAGCAAATTCAAAGTTGCTGGCTTTTGAAGACACTTGATCCTTGGATCCTGCATCTATGAACTTGGGAACTGAAAATACGTATACTTTTTTATGGAAGGGAAGAATTTAAAATTTTCCAAAGATATATTCATGTCTATTTTAGATGCATATGTTTTCTGTATTAATTGGGTGATGTTAGCTGCTGTAGCAGATTAACACCACTTCTCAGTGGATTAACATGAACAAACATATTTCCTTAGTTTCCTGGTCCATACTGGTTGGGAAGTGTTCAGTATGGCTACTCAGAGTCCAGGTGCTCCATCCTGTGGCTCTGCCCTCTGCTCTGTCCCCAGAGTTCTTTCATTCAGCAGATGGGTCAGGGAGAGCAATTGTGTGGAAGACACACAGGTTTCTTAGTCACTTTGACCTACAGGAGACAAGAGCACAGCATCATTTCCTTGGTGAGAACTAGTCCTGCCTAGAACTGGGTTTGGGCAGCTCCTTCCCACAACGACTGTGCACCGCGGAAGGGATCACTTGTCTTTGACGGTCAGCTGATCCTTTCTACCATGGGTATACTCAGGACTCAAATCAACGACTCTGGAAAAATGTCATATTTAATGTCCTCAAAGTCACTTTCCAACTTCAGCAGTGAAAATGGCAAGAAAGAGAGGTCGTTTGGAGTCCACTCAGAGAGAAGGTCGAGCTTCAGATCAGGCATCCTGGAGCTTCCTGTTTGTATTTGCACAAGCAATCTATCTCCAGACCCGGTGTCTCCTCAGCAGGTTGGTCAGAGGGCAGGCAGAAGCATATCTATCTGTCAACAAATTCTTTAAAAAGGTAAAATTCCTCAATGGATTGTAGTAATGCAAATGTAATATATGTTTCCAAGTACTGTTAGTGTAATTGGACACCCGTTTGTGTGAGAAGTAGCTGTACTTTTAATATGCCACTGGTGGAATTTTTAATTGGTTTAGCCATTGAGACAACACATTGGCATAATATCTCACAGTTGAAAATGCAGGCATCCTATGACTCAGCAACTCCATCTGTACCATTGATAAGGATTTTTTTTCCCAATCAGCAACACTGGACAACTAAATAACGCAAACAACTGCGTGTATGAATGACTCCCAGTGGTTTCATTTTTTTGACAAGATGATGTCTTAAGAGCAGGAAAAAATCGACCAAGTTCTTATGAGAGAAATAAATTCTTCCAGCACGCTGCTGTCAGTAGCTGAACACGCACATTGGCAGCAAGTTCTAAATGATGGAGACCATCATGCTGTTTGCCTCACAGACATTCTCAGGGCAAGTCTACTGGAAAGTCAGAATTTGAACAGGTAAAGGTATCTGTGCAAAGGAGAATCAATGCAGTACTATCTCACGTAGTCTCATGGGATGGAAAACATGATAAGGAATCAACTTTACAGTAACATTTTAGCCAGTATCTATATATTTTTATCAATAGGAGTATTGATTCAAGTAGAATGGAAACGTTGTAGAATGTATCTGTTGTAGGAAAAGTGGAGATTTGTAGGTAATATTTTGCTTTGCAGACTGGCGATTTGAGTGACATGATAGGAACACAGGGGGTCACCATTGTGACAGATGTAGTAAATTTTGTTTTATATTGTCACTTATCTGAGGACTTTCCCTCTTCAGAAGTATAAACATATGGAAAATAAAATAGGCTACTGAGCAACAGAAATATGTTACAGACATTATGAGCTGAAACTTACGAAAGCTCCTGTGAGATTTCCACAAATATCATGCCAAGCTTGTTTTCTATTTATTTTCTTATGTTTTTGTCTGATAAGCCTGGCTAGTTCTTTCCTTCTTTGAGCAGCACTATAAGATGTAGCATGTTAGAAATGTGTCTGTGTGCATGAAAAAATGCTCATCATCACTGGCCATCAGAGAAATACAAATCAAAACCACAATGAGATACCATCTTACACCAGTTAGAATGGCGATCATTAAAAAGTCAGGAAACAACAGGTGCTGGAGAGGATGTGGAGAAATAGGAACACTTTTACTCTGTTGGCGGGACTGTAAACTAATTCAACCATTGTGGAAGACAGTGTGGCGATTCCTCAAGGATCTAGAACTAGAAATACTATTTGACTCAGCCATCCCATTACTGGGTATATACCCAAAGGATTATAAATCATGCTGCTATAAAGACACATGCACACATATGTTTACTGCGGCACTATTCACAATAGCAAAGACTTGGAACCAACTCAAAAGCCCATCAATGATAGACTGGGTTAAGAAAATGTGGCACGGCCGGGCGCGGTGGCTCACGCCTGTAATCCCAGCACTTTGAGAGGCCGAGGCGGGCGGATCACAAGGTCAGGAGATCGAGACCACGGTGAAACCTCGTCTCTACTAAAAATACAAAAAAATTAGCCGGGCGCGGTTGTGGGCGCCTGTAGTCCCAGCTACTCGGGAGGCTGAGGCAGGAGAATGGCGGGAACCCGGGAGGCAGAGCTTGCAGTGAGCTGAGATCCGGCCACTGCACTCCAGCCTCAGCCTCCCGA